>NC_060178.1:95660379-95914069 GCF_021184085.1 Oncorhynchus gorbuscha
TGCCTTGACATCTCTCTCTCTCTCTCTCTCTCCTCACTCTTCCTCACTCTCTCTCTCTGGACTCCTCTCTGTCTCTCTAAAACCTATTTTCTTACTTTCAATCTCTCTTACGGTTTGTTTCTCTCTCTCTCTCTCTCTCTCTCTCTCTCTCTCTCTCTCTCTCTCTCTCTCTCTCTCTCTCTCTCTCTCTCTCTCTCTCTCTCTCTCCCAGTCTTCCTCTCTCTCACTCTCCCTCAGCCTTTACCACCCACCAGTCTTTTCTCTCTGTCCCTGTCAGTTTCCTGTGCCACTGTGTCAGCAGAGTGGGAATTGCAGTACAGGGGTGACATTTCAAGCAGACAGATTAGGCCTCTCTCCAATTAATTTTGCTTTCCTTCCCGGTTAAATATACAATCAACCAAAGGCAAAATGTCAGTGAAACAAACGAGGAGATGCCATGCGGCTGACAATTACTGCCAAGCATCTCAGAAATGTCAATATGTTAAAGATGGAGCAGACTGCAGGATGAATGGGACAAACAAGACCGGGTTCAAATACTATTCAAAACCTTTCAAATACTTAGCATTTGCTCTAGCATTTGCTCTAGTCTGCCTATAGTGCCAGATGGGTGGGGTTTGCACTTTTGTGACTATTCTGATGGTCCCATTGCACCAGGTAAGACCAATTGAACTCTGTTGAAAAGTATTTACAATGGTTTTGAACAATAATTGAACCCAGGTCTGGGACAAACATCACTGTTTGGGGCTGTTGGTACATGGGAGAAGGGCAGAAGGTAGACGGGGAAGAAGACGGTATTTGTACAATGTGTCTAGGGAAGTTGATACACCTGCAACAAACACAGATCAAAACCCATGGTTTTTTAAAGCCTGAAAGAATAATCCTTTGGTTCCTAATTGGTACAAATGGTGCAGTATGCAGAAGAGTGTTGTTTACTTTTTATTTTAAATAAAGGTCTATTTCATCTAATATCAACTGACAAATACATTTAATTGCCCTTATCAATTAACTCAATGGATTGGTATTCATTTGCCTAGGACGCTCTTCAAAACCATCCAGATCATGGACTACTGTCTGGGAGTTAACACTAGATCCGCCATTGGCCAACAGCCACTGACGTTTGACTTTGTAATTAAAAATAATCTGCCCCCCCAAAAAACGATGTCCTGTTCCTTTCCTGACATTTGCTAAATGTTTATGTTTTACACTGCTCATCTGTCAGAATTTTGAAATAATTTAGAGCCTTTAACCCTTTTTTTCACACCTATTTTTTACTTAACCCGCCAAGACAATGTGCAGTAGGACGTTGGTACCCAGCCAGGTTTCTAATGCATCTCTCTCTCCTCACTGAATGACACAGATTTAAATTAGGCCTGACTGAATGATGAGGGTGAAGAGGTTGATTTAATTGATTAAACAATACTGTAATGATGAGTTTGTGTTATGCCTATTTTTCAGCAGTTTGGCGCACGTTAATAATTTGATTTGACAGTGTCTTGATACTTTTACGTTTTTACTTTGTAAAAATAAGCTGCTACAGGACTGTATTATTTAGTGTAACTTTATTACTAATTAAATGTACGACTCCAACTTGATGAGCGGGAAATGAACAATGCCAGTCAGCCTGCACAGCCGGCCCATCGAATGTCCTCCTAAACTACACCCAAACTAATTTCACACATAATAAGAGTCAGCCTATAGACAAGATTAAAATCACAATAATCTGATGAGTGACAATATTAGGCCTACAATGATAAAATTGTACATGAAGAGATGGACGCATCTTTAAATATACCGATTCTGTCACATCCTGACCTTAGTTCCTTTTTTACGTCTCTATTTTAGTTTGGTCAGGTCGTGAGTTGGGGTGGGCATTCTATTTATTGTTCTATGTTTTGTATTTCTGTGTTTGGCCTGGTATGGTTCCCAATTAGAGGCAGCTGTTTATCGTTGTCTCTGATTGAGAACCATACTTAGGCAGCTTGTTTTCCCACTATGATTTGTGGCTAGTTGTTTTCTGTCTTTGTATTAGTTTCCAGACGGAACTGTTTCGGTTGTTCTTTTGATTTACTTTGTATTGTAGCGTTCAGTTCAGTTTATTAAAATGATGAACACTTCCGATCCTTCCCGAACACTTACCACGCTGCATATTGGTCTGATTCTTCCTAATCCTCCTCAAAAGAGGAGGAAAACCGTTACAGAACTACCCACCACCAAAGGACCAAGCAGTGTGGTGAAAGGGAATCCTGGACAGGTGAGCAGTATGAGACAACCTGGGAGGAGATAGAGAGGTGGTCGTCGACCCAGGGAGAGTGCCGGAGCCCGCCTGGGATTCCCAGGAACAGTCTGAGGAGGGGTACCGGAGAATGGAGTTGGCGACACAAACACGGCTGACAAGGAAGCCCAAGAGGCAGCCCCAAAAAATGTTTTGGGGTAGGCACATGGGGATGTGGCAGAGTCAGGTGCGCTACATCCCGGCTCCCCGCATCTGCCGGGCTAGGGTGAGGATCCAACCAGGGCGGATGGTGCCAGCCCTGTTCTCCAGACAGCCCGTGCGTCTGCACAGCCCAGTGCGTCCTGTGCCTGTGCCCCGTACGTGCCGGGCTCAAATCACCATCCAGCCAGGACGGGTTGTGCAGGACGGGTTGTGCAGGCCCACACATGCAGTGTATTCAAATTAAAGCTACACTCGTTGTGAATCCAGCCAACATGTCAGATTTTAAAAATGCTTTTCGGCGAAAGCATGAGAAGCTATTATCTGAACCACCTGAATGAGTTGTAAACAAAAGAGCGTAGCCGGCGCTACACAAAACGCTGAAATAAAATATAAAACATGCATTACCTTTGACGAGCTTCTTTGTTGGCACTCCAATATGTCCCATAAACATCACAATTGTTCCTTTTTTGTTTTATTAATTCCGTCCATGTATACCCAAAATGTCCATTTATAAAGCAGGTTTGATCCGGAGAAAAAAACGCTTTCCACAACACAACGTCACTACAAAACATTTTAAAAGTTGCCTATAAATTTTGCCAAAATATTTCAAACTACTTTTGTAATACAACTTTAGGTATTTGTAAACGTTAATAATCAATCAAATTGTAGACGCGGCAATCTCTATATAATTTCTATATAGTATAAGAAATAGCGTATTCTGCAGTTTCTATTACACTTTTCTCTCACAGGTGCAGCTCTATTTCCAAATGTAACTTTTTCCAAGAATATCTGTGCTTCCTATGCGTTCAGCACAAGACCACTCCTGCGGCAGCATTGCTCTGGCTACTAAGCAAAATCTAGTAACATAATACAATATCAATTAAAATAAGCTATGTATTTATACAATTCATCCTTTAAAATTGTTCTTGAACTGGTGCTTTTGTTTAGGAATACAGCAAATTATTTCCCCTGTGACCAGGCTGGTTATATATATATATATTTTTTTTTTGGTGTTTACTTTGTCAAAAGAGGCCAAAACCAGACTTTATTTAGTACTATACATCTATTACTAATCAAATCAACAAGTAAAGTTGATCAAATACATTACAATGTAATGTTTTTATTGTAAGGGAAACGAAAATAGGCTATATGTTATGCAGGTGAATGAGGACCCAAAAGCGACTTAACAGAAACAGAGTTTATTCCAGTTTTAACAAAAAACGATTAATCCTGAATTCTTTCACTGGTAATGTCCAAACAGGAATAACTGAAATCCTCTAGTCAGTAGAGGGGAACAACAGGAGATGCGACCACAGACTGCAGGTCGCTTCGGGTTGGCGCAGGCCGTAGCTGATAGAGACACCTGCTCACACGTAGCATCTGAAGAAGGCAAAAACACGACAGGACGGAACAAGGACACAGTACAGCAAACAAGGATCCGACAAGGACAGAAGCGGAAACAGAGGGAGAAATAGGGACTCTAATCAGAGGGCAAAATAGGAGACAGGTGTGAAAGAGTAAACGAGGTAGTTAGGAGAATGAGGAACAGCTGGGAGCAGGAACGGAACGATAGAGAGAGAGAGAGAGAGAGGAGAGAGATAGAGAGAGGGAAAGAACCTAATAAGACCAGCAGGGGGAAACGAATAGAAGAGAAAGCACAGGGACAAGACATGACAATCTATGACAAAACATGACACTATAGGCCTCAATTTTTTTCTACGACTTTGTAAAATTACACAAAGCATATCCTTGACTCTATCTAAACAAATAAGTATTGTTTTATTTACTTTTTAGTTTATATATTTACACAAATATTTCTTCATGCAAGTAATTCCTTACAGTAATTTATAGACTATTTATCAAGTTTTGGTGCTTATGTGGTGCACCTTGCAGGTTGATATGCATCTGGGTACTTATAGGCTGAGACAACGCTAAATATGATTAGTTATCAACTGTGTTAGCGCTAGTTAGCAACTTCAAACTGCACTGCAGAGACATAGATATGGTATCCATGAGATCATCTGACTCTGGGGAAGTAGATCAAGGATCTCATTGCAAAAACCCAGAAGTATCCCTTTAATATGTGAACCGTTACAGTAAACTAGACTTATGTCGCAAGTCACGACTTCACAGGAGAGCCGTATGAACGTAAAAAAAAAACGTTTTAATCAAAATGCTTGTTTTGTCAGAAATGCCTTCTCGAACATGTGAACTCCCATGTGCCTTAATAACAAGGGTCAAAAACAGAAAAAGACAGCAACCTTTCGACTAGCCATGATTGGCTAAGATAAGGAGTGGGCTGGACATGGCGAGTGATGAGTTTCAACACCCGTTGTATATGGCCGGTGTCAGTAAACATTGACAATGGTATTGGCAAGCGCAAGACATTGGCAAGCGCAATTACATTGTTGCCAGGAACACAGTTACAGTCACCATTGCTCTGGATAACGTGAAAACTGTCACACCCTGATCTGTTTCACCTGTCTTTGTGATTGTCTCCACCCCCCACCATCTTCCCATTATCCCCTGTGTATTTATACCTGTGTTCTCTGTTTGTCTGAAGCCATTTCGTCTGATTTGTCAAGCCAACCAGCATTTTTGTTTCAGATCCTGCTTTTCCCCAGTCTCTCTTTTCACATCCTCCTGGGGTTTTTGAGCCTTGCCTGTTCTGACCCAGCACCCACCCACCTGACTACTCTGCCTGCCCCTGACCCTGAGCCTGCCTGCCAGCCATCCTGTACCTTTGCTCCTGTTGCTGTAATAAACATTGTCACTTCGACACAGTCTGCATCTGGGTCTTATCTTGATGCCTGATAGAAGACAGCCTAACCAGCTCTGTTAGGGCAAGTAAAATGGTCAAAGTCTGGGTGGGGGCTAAAGCTTTAGATGTTTCTCAACGCATTGCACATGGTCAGTGTGAACCACAGTGACTTGACACAATAACAATGGGCCAAGCAGGCTGTACATACAAAACAGAAAGGACACAGTTGCAGTCTGCCGTGAGGCTTTCATCCATGTATACAATGTAAGAGTCTAGTTACAGTGGGGTGGCAGGTAGCCTAGTGGTTAGATCGTTGGACTAGTAACCGAATGGTTGCAAGATCGAATCCTTGAGCTGACAAGGTAAAAATTGATGTCATAGCTAGCTAAATGTCATGCACTTTTAAATCCACCTGTTGGATGGAGGATGGCAGGGAATGTCTTGGAAGGGCAAACACACACACTGTCTGTGCATATGGAAACCAATGACCGGACCAGCTACAAGCTCAGACTGGACTTGTGTTGGCTCAGTCCTGCATGGGGAAGCGGAAGCCTGGGGAGGAGTGGGAGACTGGGTCCAGTACAGAATAAAGTGGACGAAGTCATTACTGAGCCAGGGGTACAAATTAATATGTGCTTCACACTCCTAGAATTAGTGGTGACTTGAGGGACCCTGGAGATCCTCAAGGAACTAGCTAGTCAGTGGTTCATATTTGCACCTCGGTTAGTTGAGGGGTTCTTGGAGGAACATTTAATAATGTCAAGTGTTATTGAAGTGTTGTAGTTACAGGTTCATCTGCCTTATCTAAAGCCTATTCTTTGGGAAGTTGCTGAAGGCCACCAAGTGCTAACAGTCCGTATCTAAATAATATGTGTGAAAGTCTTGATAGTGTATGTGATGTAAACAGAGAGGTCTACTTTCATAAAGCTTTCCACTCAAGGGGAAGCTTCTCACTGTAACTGTAATGGATAATTTGGGAGAAAAAGGTATAGATACATGCTCAGAGTGAGGCAGGTGTTTATTTAGCCTTTGCAGAAGGCAGGCAATGGTCATACATAGGTAGTAGGCAAACAGGCAGGTGAATCAAAACTAGGACTGAAGGCTATAACTGGTTCTCACAAACGAGCTAAGAAAAGGTTTAGTAGAGTCAAAACGAAACAATACCCCGATGTCTGTGAGTATAACAGAACTCATATGGCAGGCAAAAACATGAGAAGAAATCCAAACATGAAGTGAGAAATCTGAGGTTGGTCGATTTTCAACTCAGGCCCTATTAAATTCACATTGGGATATGAATGAAGTTGCACTTCCTAGGGCTTCCACTAGATGTCAACCGTCTTTAGAAACTTGAATGAGGCTTTTACTGTGTTGTTGGATGAATAAGAGCTGAATGAGTCATCTTACTGGCAGAGAGCCATTTCCTGGTCATGCGCATTCCACATGATATCGCCCTGCGTTCCGTTGCTCCTGTAGACACAAAGGAATTCTCCGGTTGGAACTTTATTGAAGATTTATGATAAAAACATCCTAATGATTGATTCTATACTTAGTTTGAAATGTTTCTTGGACCTGTAATATAACTTTTTGAAGTTTTTGTCCGAAGTAATGCAGGAGCGTTTGGATATGTGTACCTAACGCTAACTAAAGTAGCTACTTGGACATAATATGTCCGTTATACATTATCGAACAAATCAAGCATTTATTGTGGAACTGCGATTCCTGGGAGCGCATTCTAATGAAGATCATTAAAGTTAAAGATATATTTGTCGTGTAATTTCTGGTTTTTGTTGACTCCAACATGGCGGCTAATTTGATGAATTTTCTAAGCGCCGACTCAGATTATTGCATGGTTTGCTTTTTCCGTAAGTTAAAAAAAAAATCTGACACAGCGGTTGCATTGAGGAGAGGTATATCTATAATTCCATGTGTATTACTTGTATTATCATACTCATTTATAATGAGTATTTCTGTTGAATCAATGTGGCTATGTAACATCAATGGATGTTTTTGGAACTAGTGAACGTAACGCGCCAATGTAAACTCAGATTTTTTTAATGAGCTTCATCAAACAAAACATACATGTATTGTGTAACAAGAAGTCCTATGAGTGTCTTCTGATGAAGATCATAAAAGGTTAGTGATTCATTTTATCCATGTTTGTGCTTTTAGTGACTCCTCTCTTTGGCTGGAAAAATGGCTGTGTTTTTCTGTGGCTTGGTGGTGACCAAACATCAACGTTTGTGGTGCTTTTGCTGTAAAACATATTTGAAATCGGACACTGTGGTGGGATTAACAACAAGATTACCTTTAAAACGGTATAAGATAGATGTATGTTTGAGGAATTTTAATTATGAGATTTCTGTTGTTTTGAATTTGGCGCTCTGCACTTTCACTGGCTGTTGTCATATCATCCCGTTAACCTCTTTAGGATAGGGGACGGTTGCGTCCCACTTGGGCAAAAAACTGGGAAAATGCAGTCTCAACCAAATTCAAAAGCCTGGTGACATTCAGTGGAAGCGGTAGGAACTGAAAACAGGTTCCTAAGAAATATAATTTGCCAATGAGACCTCAGTGAACAGACAGAGATCAAAAAACAAAACAATTCTGAACGGTTAGTCCTCGGGGTTTTGCATTCTACATAAGTTCTGTTATACTCACAGACATGATTCAAACAGTTTTAGAAACTTCAGAGTGTTTTCTATCCAAATCGACTAATAATATGCATATCTTATATTCCTGGCATGAGTAGCAGGAATTTAACAGGATTGCAGCCCTAAGAAATTTTAATCAACATACCAGGGTGTTTACTAACACTACAGGAACAAGATCATCCACATGTATTGATCACATTTTTACTAATGCTGTAGAAATTTGTTCTAAAGCTGTATTTGTACCCATTGGATGCAGTGGCTATTTCCAGACAAGCCAAAGTTCCAAATGCTGGGCCTAAAATTGTCATACAAAAGACTTTGCTGTGACTATTATAGGGATGATGTTAAAAATATATTTTTTTGTTCTGTTGTGATTAATAAGGATCATCAAGATGCTAAACTTGATGAATTTGTGAAATTGCTTCTTCCAATTATTGATTAAAAATTACTTGTTTCAAAAAAGTCTAAACAACAAAAAAATGAAAAGTGGTGTGTGCATATGTCACGCCCTGACCATAGAGAGCCTTTTTATTCTCTATTTTGGTTAGGTCGGGGTGTGACGAGGGGGAGGGTTCCTATCTAGTTTGTTTGCTTCTATGTTGGCCTGGTTTGGTTCCCAACGAGAGTCATCTGCTTTACGTTGTCTCTGATAATTAGGAAGCCATTTCCCCACCGTGTTTTGTGGGATCTTGTTTTTGTGTTGTTGCCTTTGAGCACTTCATTGACATCACTTTTCGTTGTTTCTTTATTTTGTCTTGTTCAAAGTTTCACTTCAATAAATATGTGGAACCCAGATCACGTTGCGCTTTGGTCCGAGTATGATTCCAACGACGATCGTGACAGCATATGCATTCAACCCCTTTGCTATGAATCTCCTAATAGTATCTGGTGTAACCAATCACCTTCAGAAGTCACATAAAGTCACATAATTATTTAAATAAAGTCCAACTGTGTGGAATCTAAGTGTCACATGATCTGTCACATGATCTCAGTATTTATATATCTGTTCTGAAAGGCCCCAGAGTCTGCAACACGAATATGCAAGGGGAACCATCAAGCAAGTGACACCATGAAGAACAAGGAGCTCTCCAAACAGGTCAGGGACAAAGTTGTGGAGAAGTACAGATCAGGGTGTGGTTATAAAATAAATATGAAACATTGAACATCCCACGGAGCACCATCAATTCTGGCACCACAACAAATCTGGCACCACAACAAATCTGCCAAGAGAGGGCCGCCCACCAAAGGTCATGGACAAGTCAAGGAGTGAATTAATCAGAGAGGCAACACAGAGACCAAAGATAACCCTGAATGAGCTGCAAAGTTCCACAGTGGAGATTGGGGTAGCTGTCCATAGGACCACTTTAAGCCGTACACTCCACAGACCTGGGCTTTACGGAAGTGTGGCCAGAAAATAGCCATTAAAGAAAAAAATAAGCAAATGCGTTTGGTGTTCACCAAAAGGAATGTGGGAGACTTCTCAAGCATATGAAAGAAGGTACTCTGGTCAGATGAGACTAAAATTGAGCTTTTTAGCCATCAAGGAAAACGCTATGTCTGGCGCAACCCAACACTTCTCATCACCCGAGAACACCATCCCCACAGTGAAGCATGGTGGTGGCAGCATCATGCTGTGGGGGATGTTTTAAATGGCAGGGACTGGGATACTGGTCAGAATTGAAGGAATGATGGATGGCGTTAAATACAGGGACATTCTTGAGGGAATCCTGTTTCAGTCTTCCAGAGATTTGAGACTGGACGGAGGTTCACCGTCCAGCAGGACAATGACCCTAATCATGCTGTTAAAGCAACACTTGAGTGATTTAAAGGGAAACATTTAAATGTCGTGGAATGTCCTAGTCAAATCCCAGACCTCAAAGCAATTGAGAATCTGTGGTAAGACTTAAAGATTGCTGTACACCAGTGGAATCCATCCAACTTGAAGGATCTGGAGCAGTTTTGCCTTGAAGAATGGGCAAACATTCCAGTGGCTAGATGTGCCAAGCTTATAGAGACTTATTGAGACTTGCAGCTGTAATTGCTGCAAAAGGTGGCTCTACAAATTATTGACTTTGGGGGGGTGAATAGTTATGCACATTTGTCTTATTCTTGTTTGTTTCACACGTTGTGTAAATCAAATAATCAAACCCCACAAAATTCTATCTTATTTACAGGTTGTATGGCAAAAAAATTACTTTGGAGTACATTAAATACAATTAATGGCAGAATTATTTAATCAAATCAGATTAATTATTCATCACAAAACCATTTGATGTTGCCAATTATTTTGTGGGCAAACTTAGGAAGGAAAAGCCAACAACGAACAATGAGCCATCGTAATCATGCATTAAAAAACTAATGATGAAAGAATATGATTTTAAGTTCAAATTTTGTAAAGTTAGTGTGGGAGAGATTGAAAATTATTGTTATCAATCAATAATGACAAACCTCCTGGCATTGACAACAAATTGAACCCCTCCCATCACAAAAGAATTATGGTTTGAACCTTTACACAAGGGTTCCTCGAAGACCCTTTTCAGAGGGGTTCCTCGAGGAACCTTTTCAACTATTAAGGTTCCGCCGGAGTGGCAACCCAAAAGGTTCTTCCAGGCCCCTTTACTTCTAAGAGCGCAGGTGACAGGTCAATAGTGTCTTGATCAGCTTGGACACAGGCCGCAGGGAGATGACATGAGACAGAATTAAAAAACTATCGGAGACAGACCACAGGTGAGCAAAGCCAAATTACTTCCAGCCCTGAGCAGAGATTTCAAGCTGTTTCTGTTGGAAAGGGATCTTTCAAACGTGAATACGCTCCCAGAACAGTCCCGCTCCCACTGCCAAGTCCATCTGTTACACTCTCCATGCCATCCTCCATCACCCCCCCCACACACACACACACACACACACACACACACACACACACACACACACACACACACACACACACACACACACACACACACACACACACACACACACACACACACACACACACACACACACACACACACACACGTACGTGCACACAGGCAAGCACGCACACACACACACACACGCAAACCATCATGCCTAAACTCAGAAGCTGAAAGCCAAGCCCCAGTTTCAGGCATGCCTTCCCCTGCCTACTATCAACCACACAACCACAAGCATATGGGAGGCAGCTGTCAACGTTAGGAAGAGAAGATGAAGCCGCGGTGGTTGGTGGAGAGAAAACAGCTGTAATTCTGAGCAGGTTCCAACCTGTTTTAGCTAGCAGAGTGTGAAAATAGAAGGATAACGCTGATCCAAGTCTGTTTGATCACTTCCTGTCTTCCTGTCTCCAGGATGCACAGCCACTTTCAATATTAAAGCTTGGTTGCATCCCAAATGGCACCCTATTCTCTATAACAGATTAAATCTCTGCTCTATAGGGCCCTGGTAATTTTATATATATTTAATATGTAAATGCAGAGTTGAAGGGTCATAACAGTAATGAATGAAATGACGGAGGGACACGATGATAAAATCAAGGTCTTACTGCTGCAGGGAGATGGTGGACTGCCAACACACTGTAATGTTTTATCAGGTTCTTACCGCTGCAGGGAGATGGTGGACTGCCAACACACTGTAATGTCTTATCAAGGTCTTACCACTGCAGGGAGATGGTGGACTGCCAACACACTGTAATGTTTTATCAAGGTCTTACCGCTGCAGGGAGATGGTGGACTGACAACACACTGTAATGTTTTATCAAGGTCTTACTGCTGCAGGGAGATGGTGGACTGCCAACATACTGTGATGTTTTATCAGTTTCTTACCGCTGCAGCAAGATGGTGTACTGCATGTTATAATAACAACATCCTGTCCAGTTCTCTCATATTCTTTCGCTCGTGTTCTCTCTGTATCTTTCTATCCCTAGCTCTTTCTCTATTTATCTCATATATTTAAATACACACACACACAAATACACACTCTGTCACAGTTTACGTTACTTGTTACTCTCCTTTCAAAAACCCTCACGTTCCAGTTCAGACCCACATTAAAATCTGTTTCCTGTTTTGATAACAGCCCTGGCCTTTTCATACGTCTAGATATACAAAGTAACTCAACCCAGTATTATTTCTGACAGCCTGGCACTCAGGGGCAGAGGGAGGCTATGACATAAAATCTTATTTTATAAATGTTCCCTTAGTGGGATAACATTGTAAATCAAACGACAAGGCATCTTGGAAGGACAAAGGATCTATCCCCTATGTCGGATACCATATAGCCCTGTGGGCCCAGGTCAAAAGTAATACTCTTTATAGGGAAAAGGGTGCCATTTTGGATGCTTCCCATGGCTTTCAGAGTGATCCTCTGTTCTAATCTGGTCTCTTCTGTGTGTGGAGGCTAGACACCATTCACATTCACCCAGGGACTCTATCCGAATTGGAAAAACTCTCATCTCTGGCTTGCCATGGATACCTGGAATGTAGCATGATGGATACCTGGAGTGTAGCACGCTGGATACCTGGAGGGTAGCATGATAGATACCTGGAATGTAGCATGATGGATACCTGGAATGTAGCACGATGGATAACTGGAGTGTAGCACGCTGGATACCTGGAGTGTAGCACGATGGATACCTGGAGTGTAGCATGATGGATACCTGGAGTGTAGCACGATGGATACCTGGAGTGTAGCACGATGGATACCTGGAATGTAGCACGATGGATACCTGGAGTGTAGCACGATGGATACCTGGAATGTAGCACGATGGATACCTGGAGTTTAGCACGATGGATACCTGGAGTGTAGCACGATGGATACCTGGAATGTAGCACGATGGATACCTGGGGCGTAGCACCATGGATACCTAGAGTGTAGCATGATGGATACCAGGAATGTAGCACGATGGATACTGGAGTGTAGCACGATGGATACCTGGAATGTAGCATGATGGATACCTGGAATGTAGCACGATGGATACCTGGAGTGTAGCACGATGGATACCTGGAATGTAGCACGATGGATACCTGGAGTGTAGCACGATGGATACCTGGAATGTAGCATGATGGATAGCTGGAATGTAGCACGATGGATACCTGGAGTGTAGCATGGTGGATACCTGGAATGTAGCACGATGGATACCTGGAGTGTAGCATGATGGATACCTGGAATGTAGCACGATGGATACCTGGAGTGTAGCACGATGGATACCTGGAATGTAGCATGATGGATAGCTGGAATGTAGCACGATGGATACCTGGAGTGTAGCATGGTGGATACCTGGAATGTAGCACGATGGATACCTGGAGTGTAGCATGATGGATACCTGGGGCGTAGCATGATGGATACCTGGAGTGTAGCATGATGGATACCTGGGGAATAGCATGATGGATACCTGGGGCATAGCATTATTGGTACCAGAAGCGTATAATGATGGATTCCTGGAGCATAGCATGATGGATACCTGGGGCGTAGCATGATGGATACCTGGGGCGTAGCATGATGGATACCTGGAGCGTAGCATGATCGATACCTGGAGTGTAGCATGATGGATACCTGGGGCATAGCATGATGGATACCTGGAGTGTAGCATGATGGATACCTGGAGCATAGCATGATGGATACCTGGAGTGTAGCATGATGGATACCTGGAGCGTAGCATGATGGATATCTGGAGCGTAGCATGATGGATACCTGGAGCATAGCATGATGGATACCTGTGGCATAGCATGATGGATACCTGGGGCGTAGCATGATGGATACCTGGAGCGTAGCATGATGGATACCTGGAGCATCGCATGATGGATACCTGGGGCATAGCATGATGGATACCTGGAGTGTAGCATGATGGATACCTGGAGCATAGCATGATGGATACCTGGAGTGTAGCATGATGGATACCTGGAGCGTAGCATGATGGATACCTGGAGCGTAGCATGATGGATACCTGGAGCATAGCATGATGGATACCTGTGGCATAGCATGATGGATACCTGGGGCGTAGCATGATGGATACCTGGAGCGTAGCATGATGGATACCTGGAGCATAGCATGATGGATACCTGTGGCATAGCATGATGGATACCTGGAGCATAGCATAATGGATACCTGGAGCGTAGCATGATGGATACCTGGAGCATAGCATGATGGATACCTGGAGCGTAGCATGATGGATACCTGGAGCGTAGCAGGATGGATATCTGGAGTGTAGCATGATGGATACCTGGAGCATAGCATGATGGATACCTGGGGCGTAGCATGATGGCTACCTGGAGTGTAGCATGATGGATACCTGGGGAATAGCATGATTGGTACCAGAAGCGTATAATGATGGATACCTGGGGCGTAGCATGATGGATACCTGGAGTGTAGCATGATGGATACCTGGGGAATAGCATGATGGATACCTGGGGCATAGCATTATTGGTACCAGAAGCGTATAATGATAGATACCTGGAGCATAGCATGATGGATACCTGGAGCATAGCATGATGGATACCTGGGGAATAGCATGATGGATACCTGGGGCATAGCATGATGGATACCTGGGGCATAGCATGATGGATACCTGGAGCATAGCATGATGGATACCTGGGGAATAGCATGATGGATACCTGGAGCATAGCATGATGGATACCTGGGGAATAGCATGATGGGATACCTGTGGCATAGCATGATGGATACCTGGAGCATAGCATGATGGATACCTGGAGCGTAGCATGATGGAGCATGATGGATACCTGGAGCGTAATGATGCATGATGGATATCCTGATGGATACCTGGAGCATAGCATGATGGATACCTGGGGCGTAGCATGATGGCTACCTGGATGATTGGTATACCTGGGGAATAGCATGATGGATACCTGGGGAATAGCATGATGGATACCTGGGGCATAGCATGATGGATACCTGGGGAATAGCATGATGGATACCTGGAGCATAGCATGATGGATACCTGGGGAATAGCATGATGGATACCTGGGGCATAGCATGATGGATACCTGGGGAATAGCATGATGGATACCTGGGGAATAGCATGATGGATACCTGGGGCATAGCATGATGGATACCTGGGCCGTAGCATGATTGATGCCTCAATAGAAAAAATAATAACACCAAAACAAACACACACACTCATGCACACACCCAGGCTGGAATAACTCACACAGGTTGTTGAGAAAGAAGGCAGTTGAAAGGCAATTAGTATCATACTGGTTTATATCTTTGTACTGAAGCTAATTATCATCAATATGTTATGAATAAATCACTATATCAAGGTTGTTGTTTCAATGCACCATCTGTGTTTGGTAATTGTGCTAAAAGGGGTCAATCTAGATGTTAGGAAGCACAAAGACAGTTATTCAGGTTATATCAGAGATTGCAAGCGGGAAACTGCTGCTTGGGTAGTCTCTTTAGATTTGAGATTCAGTTTGAATATATGCTCAGACTACTGAGGTAAAAGAGGGATGATATTACAGTATCCAAACACACCAATGTACAGCTGGGCGTCAGCTTACAGAACAAACTAAACACAGTTCAGTCAATAGGATAACATGGTGTGCCTTGTGCTTACAATGATGTTTAATTTGCTTATTGGACAATAAGGAGAAGATATAGTTAAGCTAGCTGTTTGTGGGTGTACAAATGGCTCCCTGTTCTCTATATAGTGCACTACTTTTGACCAGGTCCCACAGACAATAGGATGACATTTGTGACGCCATTGTCTTTCTAGGATGCCATTGTCTTTCTAGGTCTCCATTGCTGGCTATTCTCAGCACACAGGTCTCAATGTCCTGTGTTCTCTCCACCTTTCCTCTTTCCCTTCCCTTATTCTTTCTAGTAAACAAACAAAGCTTCTCCGCCAAAGCCTGATCAGCGTCAGGCAGGGGAGAGGATTGTGTGTGTATGTGTGTGCTTGTGTACTGTATGTGTGTGTATGTGTGTGTGCATACGTGTGCGAGCGACAAGATGTGCCCAAATATACATGATGGGTCATTACACCCATAATGCATTTCACCAGGATTAGCATGCTGCTGCTCCTTTCACCAGCCATAATAAACATTAAGGCCCAGCTTGGATGCTCCTCACCCAGGGACCACACCAGTAGACAGACAGCGCCTCCATCCCAGATGGCACCCTAGTCCCTAACTACCTTTGACCTGGGGCCATAGGCACTGGCAGTATAGTAGAGTGGCGTCCCATCCATGTTTTATTTTATTCATTCCTTTTCTGCTCTAGATTTATAGAGCGTCTTGTGTCTTCCTGACAGCTTCGCAGGCACTTACTTTGTCAGTGTAATTTATTGCAATTACAGAGCGGAATACAAAAGGGCACCTAAAAGAGGAGGGATGGGGTGGTAGGTGACTCATCAGCAGTGGCGGCTGCTTATTTCAGAAGACAAGGTGGGCTTTGGCTTCATCCTCCATCAAGAACAAAAACAAAAACAACCCCAGAAGAAAAAAGCATTGAGCTGTATAGCTTCTATGTTAACTCTTCCTGACATCTTCTCCTGTAGAAAAACTCATTAATTTCTTTCCCTTCATTTCTCCACTCTGATGAAAGGAAAATAGTGCTGTCATTGGTCAGTTAGGACTGTGGATCAGCTCAGATGATTTCAGAACATTGGTTGAGTGTCAAGAAAGTGTTTGCTTCTGTGGGTCGCTCTGGATGGGAGTGTTAGTTAACTGAATGTAATATAAATGTTGAGCGGCTTCACTGCAAGTAGATAAAATGTTTTAATATTCCCCTCCAAAAAGAAAAAAAATGATAGTGTTTCTACAGTAACTGTGGCAATAATGCATGATTAGGATGATGGTAATAACCATGTCATAATATGTCATAACAGCTGACGTAACTTGTCATAACTTGTCATAATATGGTCATAACACTGCCGTGACATTCATTTAAACTTGTTGTGGTTACTTCAGGCGCCGACAGAGATGGCCGCCTCGCTTCGTGTTCCTAGGAAACTATGCAGTTTTTTGTTTGTTTACGTGTTATTTCTTACATTAGTACCCCAGGTCATCTTAGGTTTCATTACATACAGTCGAGAAGAACTACTGAATATAAGATCAGCGTCAACTCACCATCAGTACGACCAAGAATATGTTTTCCGCGACGCGGATCCTGTGTTCTGCCTTACAAACAGGTCAACGGAATTGATTCCATGCAGCGACCCCCAAAAAAACCGACTTCGTAAAAGAGGGAAACGAAGCGGTCTTCTGGTCAGACTCCGGACAAGGGCACATCGCGCACCACTCCCTAGCATTCTTCTTGCCAATGTCCAGTCTCTTGACAACAAGGTTGATGAAATCCGAGCAAGGGTAGCATTCCAGAGGGACATCAGAGACTGCAACGTTCTCTGCTTCACGGAAACATGGCTCACTGGGAAGACGATATCCGGGGCGGTGCAGCCAGCGGGTTTCTCCACGCATCGCGCCGACAGAAACAAACATCTTTCTGGTAAGAAGAGTGGCGGGGGCGTATGCCTCATGACTAACGAGACATGGTGTGAGGAAAGAAACATACAGGAACTCAAATCCTTCTGTTCACCTGATTTAGAATTCCTCACAATCAAATGTAGACTGCATTATCTACCAAGAGAATTCTCTTCGATTATAATCACAGCCGTATATATCCCCCCCAAGCAGACACATCGATGGCTCTGAACGAACTTTATTTAACTCTTTGCAAACTGGAAACCATTTATCCGGAGGCTGCATTCATTGTAGCTGGGGATTTTAACAAAGCTAATCTGAAAACAAGACTACCTACATTTTATCAGCATATCGATTGCGCAACCAGGGGTGGTAAAACCTTGGATCATTGTTACTCTAACTTCCGTGACGCATATAAGGCCCTGCCCCGCCCCCCTTTCGGAAAAGTTGACCACGACTCCATTTTGTTGATCCCTGCCTACAGACAGAAACTTAAACAAGAGGCTCCCACGCTGAGGTCTGTCCAACGCTGGTTCGACCAAGCTGACTCCACACTCCAAGACTGCTTCCATCACGTGGACTGGGACATGTTTCGTATTGCGTCAGATAAAAATATTGACGAATACGCTGATTCGGTGTTCGAGTTCATTAGAACGTGCATTGAAGATGTCGTTCCCATAGCAACGATAAAAACATTCCCTAACCAGAAACCGTGGATTGATGGCAGCATTCGCGTGAAACTGAAAGCGCGAACCACTGCTTTTAATCAGGGCAAGGTGTCTGGCAACATGACCGAATACAAACAGTGCAGCTATTCCCTCCGCAAGGCTATTAAACAAGCTAAGCGTCAGTACAGAGACAAAGTAGAATCTCAATTCAACGGCTCAGACATAAGAGGCAGGTGGCAGGGTCTACAGTCAATCACGGACTACAAGAAGAAACCCAGCCCAGTCACGGACCAGGATGTCTTGCTCCCAGGCAGACTAAATAACTTTTTTGCCCGCTTTGAGGACAATACAGTGCCACTGACACGGCCTGCAACGAAAACATGCGGTCTCTCCTTCACTGCAGCCGAGGTGAGTAAGACATTTAAACGTGTTAACCCTCGCAAGGCTGCAGGCCCAGACGGCATCCCCAGCCGCGCCCTCAGAGCATGCGCAGACCAGCTGGCCGGTGTGTTTACGGACATATTCAATCAATCCCTATACCAGTCTGCTGTTCCCACATGCTTCAAGAGGGCCACCATTGTTCCTGTTCCCAAGAAAGCTAAGGTAACTGAGCTAAACGACTACCGCCCCGTCGCACTCACTTCCGTCATCATGAAGTGCTTTGAGAGACTAGTCAAGGACCATATCACCTCCACCCTACCCGACACCCTAGACCCACTCCAATTTGCTTACCGCCAAATAGGTCCACAGACGATGCAATCTCAACCACACTGCACACTGCCCTAACCCACCTGGACAAGAGGAATACCTATGTGAGAATGCTGTTCATCGACTACAGCTCGGCATTCAACACCATAGTACCCTCCAAGCTCGTCATCAAGCTTGAGACCCTGGGTCTCGACCCCGCCCTGTGCAACTGGGTACTGGACTTCCTGACGGGCCGCCCCCAGGTGGTGAGGGTAGGCAACAACATCTCCTCCCCGCTGATCCTCAACACGGGGGCCCCACAAGGGTGCGTTCTGAGCCCTCTCCTGTACTCCCTGTTCACCCACGACTGCGTGGCCATGCACGCCTCCAACTCAATCATCAAGTTTGCGGACGACACAACAGTGGTAGGCTTGATTACCAACAACGATGAGACGGCCTACAGGGAGGAGGTGAGGGCCCTCGGAGTGTGGTGTCAGGAAAATAACCTCACACTCAACGTCAACAAAACTAAGGAGATGATTGTGGACTTCAGGAAACAGCAAAGGGAACACCCCCTATCCACATCGATGGAACAGTAGTGGAGAGGGTAGCAAGTTTTAAGTTCCTCGGCATACACATCACAGACAAACTGAATTGGACCACTCACACTGACAGCATCGTGAAGAAGGCGCAGCAGCACCTCTTCAACCTCAGGAGGCTGAAGAAATTTGGCTTGTCACCAAAAGCACTCACAAACTTCTACAGATGCACAATCGAGAGCATCCTGGCGGGTTGTATCACCGCCTGGTACGGCAACTGCTCCGCCCTCAACCGTAAGGCTCTCCAGAGGGTAGTGAGGTCTGCACAACGCATCACCGGGGGCAAACTACCTGCCCTCCAGGACACCTACACCACCCTATGTTACAGGAAGGCCATAAAGATCATCAAGGACATCAACCACCCGAGCCACTGCCTGTTCACCCCGCTATCATCCAGAAGGAGAGGTCAGTACAGATGCATCAAAGCTGGGACCGAGAGACTGAAAAACAGCTTCTATCTCAAGGCCATCAGACTGTTAAACAGCCACCACTAACATTGAGTGGCTGCTGCCAACACACTGTCATTGACACTGACCCAAATCCAGCCACTTTAATAATGGGAATTGATGGGAAATGATGTAAATATATCACTAGCCACTTTAAACAATGCTACCTTATATAATGTTACTTACCCTACATTATTCATCTCATATGCATACATATATACTGTACTCTATATCATCGACTGCATCGTCTTATGTAATACATGTATCACTAGCCACTTTAACTATCCCACTTTGTTTACTTTGTTTACTTTGTCTACATACTCATCTCATATGTAACTGTCAGCATCTGGTGTGGCCACCAGCTACATTATCCTCTCTGGGATAAAGCCAAAAGCCATTGAAAATGCAGAGCTCCAAATTCAAATAAATTACTATAAAAATCTAACTTTCATGAAATCACACATGCAAGACAGCAAATTAAAGCTACACTTGTTGTTAATCCAGCCAACATGTCAGATTTCAAAAAGGCTTTTCGGCGGATGGAAAACTATGCTATTATCTGAGGATAGCACCATAGTAAACAAAGGGAGAGAAGCATATTTCAACCCTGCAGGCGCGACACATAACGCAGAAATAACAATATAATCCATGCCTTACCTTTGACAAGCTTCTTTTATTGGCACTCCAATATGTCCCATAAATATCACAAATGGTACTTTTGTTCAAATAATTTTGTCGATATATATCCAAAATGTCCATTTGTTTGGCACATTTGATCCAGAAAAACACCGGTTCCCACTTGCGCAACGTGACTACAAAATATCTCAAAAGTTACTTGTAAACTTTGCCAAAACATTTCAAACTACTCTTGTAATACAACTTTAGGTATTTTATTTTACGTAAATCGATAAAATTGAAGATGGGATGATCTGTGTTCAATACAGGAGGAAAACAAACTGTAGCTAGCTTTCTGGTCATGCGCTTCTATCTAACAGTACACTTCAAGTTACCCTCGTTCAAGATGGCGGTACTTCTTCATTACACAAAGGAAAAGCTTCAATCAATTTCTAAAGACTGTTGACATCCACTGGAAGTGATTGGAACTGCAAGAAGGTGCCTTAGATATCTGGATTCCCAATGAAAACTAATTGAAAAGAGAGTGACCTAAAAAAACAAATCTGAATGGTTTGTCCTCTAGGTTTCGCCTGCTAAATACGTTCTGTTATACTCACAGACATGATTCAAACAGTTTTAGAAACTTCAGAGTGATTTCCATCTAAATCTACGAATATCTTCTGGGGATGAGTAGCAGGCAGTTGAATTTGGGCATGCATTTCATCCGGACGTGAAAATACTGCCCCCTGTCACCAAGACGTTTAAGTACTGCAGTGCATCTCCTCCTCATGGACTGCACCAGATTTGCCAGTTCTTGCTGTGTGATGTTACCTCACTCTTCCACCAAGGCAGCTGCAAATTTCTTGACATTTATGGGGGGAATGGCCCTAGCCCTCACCCTCTGATCCAACAGGTCCCAGACGTGCTCAATGGGATTGAGATCCGGGCTCATTGCTGGCCATGGCAGAACACTGACATTCCTGTCTTGCAGGAAATCATG
The DNA here is from genome assembly GCF_021184085.1 of Oncorhynchus gorbuscha. Lineage (NCBI taxonomy): Eukaryota > Metazoa > Chordata > Actinopteri > Salmoniformes > Salmonidae > Oncorhynchus > Oncorhynchus gorbuscha. The sequence goes on from NC_060178.1 coordinate 95,681,648, forward strand.
CACAGAACGAGCAGTATGGCTGGTGACATTGTCAATCTGGAGGGTCATGACAGGATGAGCCTACAGGAAGGGTACCACATGAAGGAGGAGGATGTCTTCCCTGTAATGCACAGCGTTGAGATTACCTGCAATGACAACAAGCTCAGTCCGATGATGCTGTGACACACCGCCCAAGACCATGACGGACCCTCCACCTCCAAATCGATCCCGCTCCAGAGTACAGTCCTTAGTGTAATGCTCATTCCATTTATGATAAACGAAAATCCAACCATCACCCCTGGTGAGACAAAACCGCAACTCATCAGTGAAGAGCACTATTTGCCAGTCCTGTCTGGTCCAGAGACAGTGGGTTTGTGCCCCTAGGCGATATTGTTGCCGGTGATGTCTGGTGAGGACCTGCCTTAGAACAGACCTACAAGCACTTAGTCCAGCCTCTCTTTGCCTATTGCGGACAGTCTGAGCACTGATGTAGGGATTGTGCATTTCTGGTGTAACTCGGGCAGTTGTTGTTGGCATCCTGTACCTGTCCCACAGATGTGATGTTTGGGTATACCGATCCTGTGCAGGTGTTGTTACACTTGAACTGCCACTGCGAGGACAATCAACTGTCCGTCCTGTCTCCCTGGAGTGCTGTCTTAGGTGTCTCACAGTACGGACATTGCAATGTATTGCCCTGGCCACATCTGCAGCCCTCATGCTTCCTTGTAGAATGCCTAAGGCACGTTCACGCAGATGAGCAGGGACCCTTGACATCATTCTTTTGGTGTTTTTCAGAGTCAGTAGAAAGTCTTCTTTAGTGCCCAAAGTTTTCATAACTGTGACCTTAATTGCCTACCGTCTGTAAACTGTTAGTTTCTTAATGATGTTCCACAGGTGCATGTTCATTAATTGTTTATGGTTCATTGAACAAGCAGAGGAAACAGTGTTTAAATCAAATCAAATCAAATCCTTTAACCCCTTTAAAATGAAGATCTGTGAGGTTATTTGGATTTTTATGAATTATCTTTGAATGACAGGTTCCTGAAAAAGGGACGTTTCTTTTTTTTGCTGAGTTTATTTATATATTTGTATTTTTATGCATGATTTGCATTTTTATTAACGATTCTTTTTCTTCACATTTTCAAACAGTCCATTTATTTTTTCCAATGGTGATAAACAGTTGGATTAGTTTTTTTTCTCACCCGAGTAGCCTCGTTTCACTGCCAAAAATCAAATTAAACCATCTGGTGTTCAGCTAAATAACAACACAATGTCAAGTACAGGTAGCCTTGTCAAATAATTAATATCCAATCACATTAACCATTACTCTTGCAGGAATTCCACTAACAGTCCATATGTAGCCAAACGTAGCTGCTAATCATGTTATCTGTACTGATAACAACACAAAAGTCATGACAGCCATGACATGGTGCAACAGCCATGATAGGGAGACATAGTGGAGTGGTAGCGCGGGGTGCAAGCAGTTGCAAGCAGTTACTCCCGATTCCACCTGGGTACACTGCAGCATCCTCCATGAGGCTCTTGCTGCCAAGGGAATGCCTGACAGCTTGAAAGACGTTTTGAGCACTACATTGAACATGGTTCACTTTGATAAAGCAAGGCCCCTGAACTGTTGTGTATTTTCTGCAATATGCCATGATTTGTGAAGCGACCATGAGTTTCTCACACGATTGGCCTATCTGGGTGATGTTTTTTCTCACCTGAATGATCTGAATCTAGAATTACAGGGACTCTTCGCAACTATGTTCAATGTGCAGGACAAAATTGAAGCTAAGATTAAGAAGTTGGAGCTCTTCTCTGTCTGTATTAACAAGGACAACTGTCACACAGCCAGTAGTGGTGGGTGCGGAGTCAAACGCAGAGAGCAGAGGAAAATGGGGAGAAACCGAACTTTATTGCGGTATCCACAATTAATGCCAAAAACAACAGGCGAAGACAAAAGTGTCCAACCCAAAACTGGGCACAAACAGACATGGAACACAACACACAACCAACCTAGACTAACAGAAAACAAGCTCATACACAAGCAGACAGGCTTAACAGGCTTAAATAGTCCTGTACCAAAACTCAAACAAGAAACAGGTGCAACCAATATGACATAACAAACAAAAAAGGAAAAGGGGATCGGTGGCAGCTAGTAGATCAGCGACGACGACCGCCCAGTGCCGCCCGAACAGGCAGGGGAGCCACCTTCGGTGGAAGTCGTGACAACAACATAGGTCTGTTCATCATTCTGTGATTTTTTTGTGTACATATGAACTCAAGCTTACGGACAATGTCAAATGAGATATAGCGAAGCACCTGAGTGAGTTGGGTGCGCAATTACGCAGGTACCCGAAACGGATGATGCAAAAAACTGGATTTGTTATCCCTTTCATGCCCTGTCTGCAGTCCACTTACCAATATCGGGGTAGAAATTCCCCATCGAAATTGAAACTAGCGGTTCTGTAAAATTTAATTTAGTCAGAAGCCACCGCCAGATTTCTGGATTGGGCTGCCCTCAGAGTATCCTGCCTTGGAAAATCGCTGATGCCCTTTGCAACCACGTACCTATGTAGGAGAGGATTCTCGGAGCTCACTAACATGAAAACTAAATACAGGCACATACTGTGTGTGGAAAATGATTTAAGACTGAGGCTCTCTCCAATACAACCCAACATTGCAGAGTCATGTGTATCTTTCAAGCACCCTTCTCATTAATCTGTGGTGAGATGGTTAAATAAAGATCAAAATTACTGAGAATTATTATATTATTATATATGCCCTGGTCCAATAAGTGCTCTTTGTCACTTCCTTCGAGCGGGGCTGTGGCAAACACTCATTCTTATGTTTAATAAATGTATCGTATAGTGTGTGTGTGGCAGGCTTACAATGATGAAAACAACAACATTTGAGAGTGTGTTGACCCTGGTGCTAAAGGAAGAACGCAGCTGGAGGTTGAAATGGTACAGGACTATAAAAAGTTTGGGAACAGTACCCGACGACCGGCCTCGGGGAAGACCCCTCCCCCAGCCGGTCCTGGAAATAAGACCTCAGAAACCTACCCACATCCTGGTTCACTCTCTCCACCTGCCCCTTAATCTCGGGGTGAAAACCTGAGGTAAAGCTGACCGAGACCCCCAGACATTCCATGAACGCCCTCCAGACCCTTGATATGAACTGGGGACCTGATCAGATACTATGTCCTCAGGCACCCCGTAGTGCCGGAAGACGTGTGTGAACAGGGCCAGTCTGTAGGGCCGTAGGAAGACCGGGCAAAGGAAGGAGACGGCAGGACTTAGAAAACCGATCCACAACTACCAGGATCGTGGTGTTACCCTGTGAGGGAGGAAGATCCGTTAGGAAGTCCACCGAAAGGTGCGACCCGGCCGTTGTGGAACAGGTAAGGTTTGTAACTTCCCTCTGGACAGGTGCCTTGGGGCCTTGCACTGGGCGCACACTGAGCAGGAGGAAACATAAACACTCACGTCTTTAGCCAAGGTGGACCAGCAGTACTTCCCACTAAGACAGCGCACTGTCAGACCGATGCCGGAATGACCAGAGGAGGGTGACGTGTGGGCCCAATAGATCAAAAAGTTGTGGACAGCAGACAGAATGTACAGACGCCCATCTGGACACTGGAGGGGAGTGGGCTCTGTATGCAACGCCCGCTCGATGTCCTCGTCCAGCTCCTACACTACTGGTGCCACCAGGCAAGAGGCCAGGAGTATGGGAGTGTGATCCCCATGGACCGCTCCTCTGTGTCATACATCCGGGAAAGTGCGTCTGCCTTAGCATTCTGGGAACCTGGTCTGTAGGACATGGTGAAGACAAAACGGGTAAAGAAAATGGCCCACCTTGCTTGGCGAGCGTTCAGTCTTCTCACTGCCCGGATGTACTCCGAATTGCAGTGGTCAGACCAGATTAGAAAAGGGTGTTTAGCCCCCTCAAGGGTGTTTAGCCCCCTCAAGCATTTACATTTACATTACATTTAAGTCATTTAGCAGACGCTCTTATCCAGAGCGACTTACAAATTGGTGCAATCACCTTATGACATCCAGTGGGACAGTCACTTAACAATAGTGCATCTAAAACTTAGGGGGGGGGTGGGGTGAGAGGGATTACTTAACCTATCCTAGGTATTCCTTAAAGAGGTGGGGTTTCAGGTGTCTCCGGAAGGTGGTGATTGACTCCGCTGTCCTGGCGTCGTGAGGGAGTTTGTTCCACCATTGGGGGGCCAGGGCAGCAAACAGTTTTGACTGGGCTGAGCGGGAGCTGTACTTCCTCAGTGGTAGGGAGGCGAGCAGGCCAGAGGTGGATGAACGCAGTGCCCTTGTTTGGGTGTAGGGCCTGATCAGAGCCTGGAGGTACTGAGGTGCCGTTCCCCTCACAGCTCCGTAGGCAAGCACCATGGTCTTGTAGCGGATGCGAGCTTCAACTGGAAGCCAGTGGAGAGAACGGAGGAGCGGGGTGACGTGAGAGAACTTGGGAAGGTTGAACACCAGACGGGCTGCGGCGTTCTGGATGAGTTGAAGGGGTTTAATGGCACAGGCAGGGAGCCCAGCCAACAGCGAGTTGCAGTAATCCAGACGGGAGATGACAAGTGCCTGGATTAGGACCTGCGCCGCTTCCTGTGTGAGGCAGGGTCGTACTCTGCGGATGTTGTAGAGCATGAAGGCTACACGCCTTCAAGGCCTTGACGACATCCAACAAGAACGCCAAAGAGGGATCCGGATGGGCCAGCACGGGAGCCGAGGTAAACAGAGCCATCAGGTGACCAAAAGCCTGTCCGTCTCAGCCGACAACTGCAGCCGCACTGGTCCCCTCTTCAGCAGTAAGGTAATGGGAGTTGCTACCTGACCAAAACCCTGGATAAACCTCCGGTAGTAGTTGGCAAACCCTAGAAACCTCTGCATTTCCTTTACCGTGTGGGAGTCAGCCAATTAGTCACGGATGAAATGCAGTTACTCTCCATCTTCACCCATGAAGTGGAAATGCGGTACCCTAGGAAGGAGACGGACTGTTTAAAGAACAGACATTTCTCAGCCTTGACATACAGGTCATGCTCCGAATAGCCGACCAAGCACCCTGCGCACCAGGGACACATGTTCAGCGCATGTAGTGAAGTATATCAGAATGTCATCAATATACACCACTACACCCTGCCCATGCAGGTCCCTGAAAATCTTGTCTACAAATGCCTGGAAGACTGATGGAGCATTCATCAACCCGTACGGCATGACGAGGTACTCATAGTGCCCTGAGGTGGTACTAAAAGCTGTCTTCTACTCGTCTACCTCCGGGATATGGACCAGGTTGTAAGCGCTCCTGAGATCCAATTTTGTGAAGAAGTGCGCCCCGTCCATTGACTCAATCTCACTGGCTATGAGAGGTAGGGGGTAACTGTACCTCACCGTGATCTGGTTGATGCCTCGATAGTCAATACACGGACGCAGACCTCCATCCTTCTTCACAAAAAAGAAACTCGAGGAGACGGGTGATATGGAGGGCTGAATGTACCCCTGTCCCAGCGATTCAGAAACATATGATTCCATCGCAACTGTCTCCTCTTGGGACAATGCATACACGTGACTCCTAGGAAGTGCAGTGTTTTCCAGAAGTTTTATCGCGCAGTCCTCTCGACGATGAGGTGGTCATTGGGTCGCCTTCCCTTTACTAAAGGCGATAGCCAAATCGGCATATTCAGAGGGAATGCGCACGGTGGAAACTTGGTCTGGACTGTCCACTGTAGTCGCACCAACGGCAACTCCTATACACCTACCTGAACGCTCCTCTGACCACCCCTTAAGAGCCCCCTGTCGCCAGGAAATCACCGGGTTGTGTTGAGCTAACCAGGGAACCCCCAACACCACTGGAAACCCAGGTGAATCTATAAGGAACAGGCTAATCTGCTCCTTATGATCACCCTGCGTTACCATGTCCAGCGTCACCGTAGCCTCCCTATTTTCTCCTGACCCTAATGGTTGTCTATCTAAGGAGTGCACGGGGAAAGGCAAGATCGATCTAACGACACCAGGGGAATCCGTAGCCTTGATGCAAGCCCACGATCCATAAAATTCCCAGCTGCGCCTGAATCGACTAGCGCCTTATGCTGTAGAGAGGGGGAAAACCCAGGGAAAGAAATCAATACAAACACATGACCGACAGGAAGCTCTGAAAGAGTTTGGTGCTTACTCACCTTGGGTGATCGAGCAGTGTTCCGCCTATCCTCCCGACTCCTAGACGAGTTCCTCCAGCACCGGTCGGACGTGTGCCCTCGTCGACCACAACTGGTGCAGGAGGACACTCCTCCTCCGGTCCCCCTCGAAGCCGTACCTCCTAATTCCATAGGGATAGGGACAGGGGGGCTGGGGATAGGAAACGACAGGACCTGATCCGAACGCCCGCGAGCAGCCAGCAGGTTCTCGAGACGGATAGCCAGATCGATAAGTCCATCCAGTGTGAATGTGGTGTCCCGACATGCCAGCTCCCTGCGGACGTCCTCCCTGAGACTACATCTAAAATGATCAATCAACGCCCTGTCGTTCCATCCTGCTCCTGCTGCCAAAGTCCTAAACTCTAAAGCAAAAATCCTGCACACTCCTCGTCTCCTGATGCAGGTGGAACAGCCGTTCACCCGCCGCCCGACCCTCGGGTGGATGGTCAAAAACAGCTCGGAATCGGCGGGTGAACTCTGGGTAATTATCCTTAGCCGAGTCTGGACCATTCCACACTGCGTTAGCCCACTCGAGGGCTTGCCCAGTCAAGCAGGAGACTAGGGTGCACACACTCTCCTCTCCAGAGGGAGCAGGACGCATGGTAGCCAGGTATAGTTCCAGTTGAAGGAGGAAACCCTGGCACCCAGCCGCCGATCCGTCATACTCCCGTGGGAATGTCAGCCGAAGAGCCCCGGAGCCAGATGTGGTCGCAGAAACAGGAGGTGCTGGAGAAGGGGTTGCGAGAGATGAAGTAGGGAGGCCACTCCTCTCCCATCGATCCATTCTTTCCATCATTTGGTCCATAGCAGAACCAATCTGGTGAATCACGCTGGTATGATGGAGAACCCTCTCCTCCATCGATGGGAGAGGAGATGCTGCTGCTCCTGCTGACAATCCAACACAGGATAAAAGACGAACCGGAGAATAAGAACACAAGATACACCAACAGACATAGATGACAAATAAACAATCCCGCACAAAACAAGGGCGGGACAACCTACTATATATACAGACACTAATAAACTAAACAACACACAGGTGAAACCAATCAGACAAAACCAACAGATACACGAAAAGGGATCGGTAGTGGCTAGTAGGACGGTGACGACGACCGCCGAGCACCGCTTGAATGGGCAGGAGAGCCAACCTCGGCGGAAGTCGTTACACAAATGATATACTGTGTGTGAGGCTCTTGATCATATCTTTGATCATGACACTGGTGAGAAGGAGAGTCATTGTTAAACCTTGACACAAAGTAGTCTGTGATAAATAGCACAATATGTTTCATCTGAGTATTTGTTATAGTCAAAATAATCCATACATTATGCTTTTTTTACTCAAAAACAAGTTGTTTGAGCTCAGGTCAATCAAATCAAATCAAATCAAATTTATTTATATAGCCCTTCGTACGTCAGCTGATATCTCAAAGTGCTGTACAGAAACCCAGCCTAAAACCCCAAACAGCAAACAATGCAGGTGTAAAAGCAGGCCATAAATAGCAAATACAAGTTCAATCCTTGTAATGTTCACAAGAACATAAGTTGATAAAAAGATCTAACACAACATTAGGTAATAATATATGGATTATTATGAATTTATAATCAGCTATAATGGGGCTGTCATTTTGGACAGGGAAAATGGAATTAATCAACATGGAACGAACACAACAGGAGGGTTAAGACTACCAAGAAATACTCTATGTGACCCTGATTTAGCCCACTGCAGTAAAACATTAATCACATCCCTTCATTATTACAGCCACAGAAGCCGGTAGATTCTTCACACAATATAAAACAAACCTTATTTACATGGAGTCATTCATACTTCAATCAAACACAGCAACATCGCATAGCCACACAGTCAGTATGAAAGAATATATACCTTTCTCTGAACCTGGCTGTGGGAGAGTTCGATTGTATCAAAAGCATGCTTCCCCCTTATAAAAATGTGTAAATCAAAAAGCAATTTAGATTGTACCTTCATGGTGGTTGCACAAAGTCCCCTCCTCCAAGATCACTTGTTATTTTGATATAGAATTTCACACTGGCTGTTCCAATTTGAAATTGCTAAAGAAAGTCTGAAGAGTGATTCCCATCACTGGCTGTGTGTGTGTGTGTGTGTGTGTGTGTGTGTGTGTGTGTGTGTGTGTGTGTGTGTGTGTGTGTGTGTGTGTGTGTGTGTGTGTGTGTGTGTGTGTGTGTGTGTGTGTGTGTGTGTGTGTGTGTGTGTGTGTGTGTGTGTGTGTGTGTGTGTGTAAGTGTGTGTGTGTGTGTGTAAGTGTGTGTGTGTGTGTAAGTGTGTGTGTGTGTGTAAGTGTGCGTGTATGTGCCTGCATGCGCAAACAAACCACCCTTGAAGATGAATCAGATTATCGACAAGGGCAGTGAAAAGGAGAGAGAATGGAAACATATATATGTTTTGTCACTACTTGTTGATCTAATGTATTTTTACCTTAGCAGAGAAAACATCTTTCATTTCATTTCTTCAGGTTGATGCTGTGCTTATTATTTTGTCCTTTCCTTCAAGTTGTCATTCTGTCATATATTGAATGTAGGAAATGTTTTTCAATTTACACTGAACGAAAATATAAACGGAACATGTAAAGTGCTGGTCCCATGTTTCATGAGCTGAAATAAAAAATCCCAGAAATGTTTCTTATGCACAAAAAGCTAATTTCTCACATATTCCGTGCAAAAATGCATTTACATTCCTGTTGGTGAGAATTTTCTCCTTTGCCAAGATAATAATTTGGCAGTACATCCAAACGGCCTCACAATTGCAGACCATGTGTATGGCACTGTGTGTGCGAGCTGTTTGCTGATGTCATCGTTGCGAACAAAGTGCCCCATGGCAGCGGTGGGGTTTTGGTATGGGCAGGCATAAGCTATGGACAACAAACACAATTGTATTTTATCAATGGTAATTTAAATGCACAGATAAACCAGGATGAGATCCGGAGGCCCATTGCTGTGCCATTCATCCGCCACCATCACCTCATGTTTCAGCATGATAATCACGGCACCATTTCGCAAGGATCTGTACACAATTCCTGGAAGCTGAAAATGTCAGAGTTCTTCCATGGCCTGAATGTTTGGGATGCACTGGATCGACCTGCATGACAGCGTGTTCCAGTTCCTGCCAATATCCAGCAACCTCGCACAGCCATTGTGTCCATTCCACAGGCCACAATCAACAGCCTAATCAATTCTATGTGAAGGAGATGTGTCACTCTGCATAAGGTAAATGGTGGTGAAACCAGATATTGACTGGTTTTCTGATCCACTCCCCTACCTTTTTTTCAAGGTAGCTCTGACCAACAGATGAATATCTGTATTCCCAGTCATGTGAAATCCAAAGATTTTGGCCTAATGAATCTGTTTTTATTGACTGATTTCCTTTTATGAAGTTTAACTCAGTAAAATCTTAGAAATTCTTGCATGTTGTGCTTATATTCTTAGTCAGCACACTTCAAGGGCAAATGTATAAGCTACCTGTCAGTTTTCCAACTATAATACTGTTATTCACATTCAACCAAGAGTCAATCACACACACACACACACACACACACACACACACACACACACACACACACACACACACACACACACACACACACACACACACACACACACACACACACACACACACACACACACACACACACACACACACACACACACACACACACACACACACACACACACACACACACACACAAGATGCTTCCCCAACAATACACAAAGGTGAGAAAACAGAGAAATAATAGAAAAGTAATGCACCTACAGAAAATAGGGTAATAATAAATACACGATGAGTAAAGATAACTTGGCTACATACACAGGGTACCAGTACCAGTCAATGTGCAGGGTGATGAGGTAATTGAGGTAGTTAAGTACATACAGGTGAGGATAAAGTGACTAGGCAACAGGATAAACAGTAACAGCAATGTATGTGATGAGTAAAATGGGTTAGTGCAAAAAGGGTCCATGCAGATAGTCCAGGCAGCTATTTGGTTAACTATTTATCAGTCTTATGGCTTTCGGGTGGAAGCTGTTCAGGGTCCTGTTATGTCCAGACCTTGTGCATCGCTACCGCTGGCTGATGTCTTTGATACCTTTATATACTAGCCTTCACTGGCCCTAATACCTTTATATACTAGCCTTCACTGGCCCTGATACCTTTATATACTAGCCTTCACTGGCCCTAATACCTTTATATACTAACCTTCACTGGCCCTGATACCTTTATATACTAGCCTTCACTGGCCCTGATACATTTATATACTAGCCTTCACTGGCCCTAATACCTTTATATACTAACCTTCACTGGCCCTGATACCTTTATATACTAGCCTTCACTGGCCCTAATACCTTTATATACTAACCTTCACTGGCCCTGATACATTTATATACTAGCCTTCACTGGCCCTGATACCTTTATATACTAACCTTCACTGGCCCTAATACCTTTATATACTAACCTTCACTGGCCCTGATACATTTATATACTAGCCTTCACTGGCCCTAATACCTTTATATACTAACCTTCACTGGCCCTGATACCTTTATATACTAGCCTTCACTGGCCCTAATACCTTTATATACTAAACTTCACTGGCCCTGATACATTTATATACTAGCCTTCACTGGCCCTGATACCTTTATATACTAACCTTCACTGGCCCTAATACCTTTATATACTAACCTTCACTGGCCCTGATACCTTTATATACTAGCCTTCACTGGCCCTGATACCTTTATATACTAATCTTCACTGGCCCTAATACCTTTATATACTAGCCTTCACTGGCCCTGATACCTTTATATACTAACCTTCACTGGCCCTGATACCTTTATATACTAGCCTTCACTGGCCCTAATACCTTTATATACTAACATTCACTGGCCCTGATACCTTTATATACTAGCCTTCACTGGCCCTGATACCTTTATATACTAGCCTTCACTGGCCCTAATACCTTTATATACTAGCCTTCACTGGCCCTGATACCTTTATATACTAGCCTTCACTGGCCCTGATACCTTTGTATACTAACCTTCACTGGCCCTGATACCTTTATATACTAGCCTTCACTGGCCCTGATACCTTTATATACTAGCCTTCACTGGCCCTAATACCTTTATATACTAACCTTCACTGGCCCTGATACCTTTATATACTAACCTTCACTGGCCCTGATACCTTTATATACTAACCTTCACTGGCCCTAATACCTTTATATACTAACCTTCACTGGCCCTGATACATTTATATACTAGCCTTCACTGGCCCTGATACCTTTATATACTAGCCTTCATTGGCCCTGATACCTTTATATACTAATCTTCACTGGCCCTAATACCTTTATATACTAGCCTTCACTGGCCCTGATACCTTTATATACTAACCTTCACTGGCCCTGATACCTTTATATACTAGCCTTCACTGGCCCTAATACCTTTATATACTAACCTTCACTGGCCCTGATACCTTTATATACTAACCTTCACTGGCCCTGATACCTTTATATACTAGCCTTCACTGGCCCTAATACCTTTATATACTAACCTTCACTGGCCCTGATACCTTTATATACTAGCCTTCACTGGCCCTGATACCTTTATATACTAACCTTCACTGGCCCTGATACCTTTATATACTAGCCTTCACTGGCCCTAATACCTTTATAAACTAACCTTCACTGGCCCTGATACCTTTATATACTAGCCTTCACTGGTCCTAATACCTTTATATACTAACCTTCACTGGCCCTGATACATTTATATACTAGCCTTCACTGGCCCTGATACCTTTATATACTAGCCTTCATTGGCCCTGATACCTTTATATACTAATCTTCATTGGCCCTGATACCTTTATATACTAACCTTCACTGGCCCTGATACCTTTATATACTAGCCTTCACTGGCCCTGATACCTTTATATACTAACCTTCACTGGCCCTGATACCTTTATATACTAGCCTTCACTGGCCCTAATACCTTTATATACTAACCTTCACTGGCCCTGATACCTTGATATACCTTCCTTCGCTGGCCCTGATACCTTGAATCAAATGTATTTGTCACATACACATGGTTAGCAGATGTTAATGCGAGTGTAGCGAAATGCTTGTCCTTTTCATTCCGACAATGCAATAATAACCAACGAGTACTCTAGTGTAAAGGGATAAAGAATATGTACATAAAGATATATGAATGAGTGATGGTACAGAGCACCATAGGCAAGATGCAGTAGATGGTATCGAGTACAGTATATACATATGAGATGAGTATGTAAACAAAGTGGCATAGTTTAAAGTGGCTAGTGATATATTTTACATCAATTCCCATCAATTCCCATTATTAAAGTGGCTGGAGTTGAGTCAGTGTGTTAGCAGCAGCTACTCAATGTTAGTGGTGGTCTGATGGCCTTGAGATAGAAGCTGTTTTTCAGTCTCTCGGTCCCAGCTTTGATGCACCTGTACTGACCTCGCCTTCTGGATGATAGCGGGGTGAACAGGCAGTAGCTCGGGTGGTTGTTGTCCTTGATGATCTTAATGGCCTTCCTGTAACATCGGGTGGGGTAGGTGTCCTGGAGGGCAGGTAGTTTGCTCCCGATGATGCGTTATGCAGACCTCACTACCGTCTGGAGAGCCTTACGGTTGCGGGCAGAGCAGTTGCCGTACCAGGCGGTGATACAGCACGACAGGATGCTCTCGATTGTGCATCTGTAGAAGTTTGTGAGTGCTTTTGGTGACAAGCCGAATTTCTTCAGCCTCCTGAGATTGAACAGGCGCTGCTGCGCCTTCTTCACTATGCTGTCTGTGTAGGTGGACCAATTCAGTTTGTCTGTGATGTGTACGCAGAGGAACTTAAAACTTACTACCCTCTCCACTACTGTCCCATTGATGTGAATAGGGGGGGTGTTCCCTCTGCTTCTTCCTGAAGTCCACAATCATCTCCTTAGTTTTGTTGACGTTGAGTGTGAGGTTATTTTCCTGACACCACATTCCGAGGGCCCTCATCTCCTCCCTGTAGGCCGTCTCGTCGTTAATGGTAATCAAGCCTACCACTGTTGTGTCGTCCGCAAACTTGATGATTAAGTTGGAGGCGTGCGTGGCCACGCAGTCGTGGGTGAACAGGGAGTACAGGAGAGGGCTCAGAATGCACCCTTGTGGGGCCCCAGTGTTGAGGATCAGCGGGGTGGAGATGTTGTTACCTACCCTCACCACCTGGGGGCGGCCCGTCAGGAAGTCCAGTATCCAGTTGCACAGGGTGGGGTCGAGACCCAGGGACTCGAGCTTGATGACGAGTTTGGAGGGTACTATGTTGTTAAATGCTGAGCTGTAGTCGATGCACAGCATTCTCACATAGGTATTCCTCTTGTCCAGATGGGTTAGGGCAGTGTGCAGTGTGGTTGAGATTGCATCGTCTGTGGACCTATTTGGGCGGTAAGCAAATTGGAGTGGGTCTATGGTGTCAGGTAGGGTGGAGGTGATATGGTCCTTGACTAGTCTCTCAAAGCACTTCATGATGACGGAAGTGAGTGCTACGGGGCGGTAGTCGTTTAGCTCAGTTACCTTAGCTTTCTTGGAACAATGGTGGCCCTCTTGAAGCATGTGGGAACAGCAGACTGGGATAAGGATTGATTGAATATGTCCATAAACACACCAGCCAGCTGGTCTGCGCATGCTCTGAGGGCGCGGCTGGGGATGCCGGCTGGGCCTGCAGCCTTGCGAGGGTTAACACGTTTAAATGTTTTACTCACCTCGGCTGCAGTGAAGGAGAGTCCGCATGTTTTGGTTGCGGGCCGTGTCAGTGGCACTGTATTGTCCTCAAAGCGGGCAAAAAAGTTATTTAGTCTGCCTGGGAGCAACATCCTGGTCCGTGACTGGACTGGTTTTCTTTTTCTAATCCATGATTGACTGTAGACCCTGCCACATACCTCTTGTGTCTGAGCCGTTGAATTGCGATTCTACTTTGTCTCTATACTGACGCTTAGCTTGTTTGATTGCCTTGCGGAGGGAATAGCTACACTGTTTGTATTCGGTCATGTTTCCCGTCTAACCTTCACTGGCCCTGATACCTTGATACACTAACCTTCACTGGCTCTGATACCATGCTGTCATAGTCGACCCAGAAGACCATCAACCGGTAAAAGTTGTATTATACCAAAAAAGTACAGCAGAATAACTCTTCTGGCAATGTAATGCTATGGCAGAGGTAGAATTTCATCCCCAAATGTTCTTCAATTAGTTCTGTTTATAAAAAATATAGACACTTCACACCACACCATGCGACGAAAACATCAGTAATCATTACCTTGAAATGATTACTTACAAGCCCTTAACCAACAATGCAGAGTAAGAAACTATTAGCAAAATAAACTGAAGTAAAAAAAAGTAACACAATAAAATAACAATAACGAGGCTATATACAGGGGGTACCGGTTCCAGGTCAATGTGGAGGCTATATACAGGGGGTACCGGTTCCAGGTCAATGTGGAGGCTATATACAGGGGGTACCGGTTCCAGGTCAATGTGGAGGCTATATACAGGGGGTACCGGTTCCAGGTCAATGTGGAGGCTATATACAGGGGGTACCGGTTCCAGGTCAATGTGGAGGCTATATACAGGGGGTACCGGTACAGAGTCAATGTGGAGGCTATATACAGGGGGTACCGATACAGAGTCAATGTGGAGGCTATATACATGGGGTACCGATACAGAGTCAATGTGGAGGCTATATACAGGGGGTACCGGTACCAGGTCAATGTGGAGGCTATATACAGGGGGTACCGATACAGAGTCAATGTGGAGGCTATATACAGGGGGTACCGATACAGAGTCAATGTGGAGGCTATATACAGGGGGTACCGATACAGAGTCAATGTGGAGACTATATATAGGGGGTACCGATTCCAGGTCAATGTGGAGGCTATTTACAGGGGGTACCGGTTCCAGGTCAATGTGGAGGCTATATACAGGGGGTACCGATACAGAGTCAATGTGGAGGCTATATACAGGGGGTACCGGTACCAGGTCAATGTGGAGGCTATATACAGGGGGTACCGGTACCAGGTCAATGTGGAGGCTATATACAGGGGGTACCGGTACCAGGTCAATGTGACGCGGCAGCAGATCACAGCAAGATGTGATATATCTGTAACTGGAAAAAGTAACGAGCCATTGCTCTAGAAAGATCTG
This sequence comes from Oncorhynchus gorbuscha, assembly GCF_021184085.1. Taxonomy (NCBI): domain Eukaryota; kingdom Metazoa; phylum Chordata; class Actinopteri; order Salmoniformes; family Salmonidae; genus Oncorhynchus; species Oncorhynchus gorbuscha. Next base: position 95,697,053 of record NC_060178.1, read on the forward strand.
ATGCACCTCTTCAATCTGAACAGAAATAATATTTGTACCGGGTACCGATACAGAGTCAATGTGGAGGCTATATACAGGGGGTACCGGTTCCAGGGGGTACCGGTTCCAGGTCAATGTGCGGGTGGTAAGGGTTAGTCGAGGTAATAGAGTTCATATGTACATGTAGATGGGGGAAAAGTTACTATGCATAGATAGTAAACAGCGAGTAGAAGCAGCTTAAAAAATGCAAATACTCTGGGTAGCCATTTGATTAACGGTCCAGCAGTCTTATGGCTTGGGGGTAGAAGCATGTCATTTTTTAAAATTCTCCTGACGAGGAATAGGCATTTTCGTGCCCTCTTCACAACTGTCTTGTTGTGTTTGTACCATGATAATTTGTTGGTAATGTGGACACAAAAGAACTTGAAGCTCACGACCTGCTCTAGTACAGCCCTATCAATTGCATTCAAATGAAATCTTCTCTCTGAGGTAGAGCTTTAAACAGCTTACACCACGACACGGCATTGAAGTGCTGATTTAAAGCAACATGGAAAGTGAAGACATTTTAAGGGATTGAATATGGCACAATGTTAGAGTATAAGTATTTCTCTGTTAGACAAATAAAAGGAAAATGTCATGATTCCGTAAAATAAAATAAAATAAAATCATTGACCAAAACAGCCCAAGATGGGACAAACACTTAAGTACTCAATATAGGAGCACTAATAATGGATGGAGAGATAGCCCATTAGATTGTGTTTAACAGTAATCAGATTCCACGCCTTTCTGGAAACCATTAACGTATGAGGTCAGAGGTAATGCACTAATAACTGGATGGAGAGATAGCCCATTAGATTGTGTTTAACAGTAATCAGATTCCACGCCTTTCTGGAAACCATTAACGTATGAGGTCAGAGGTAATGCACTAATAACTGGATGGAGAGATAGCCCATTAGATTGTGTTTAACAGTAATCAGATTCCACGCCTTTCTGGAAACCATTAACGTATGAGGTCAGAGGTAATGCACTAATAACTGGATGGAGAGATAGCCCATTAGATTGTGTTTAACAGTAATCAGATTCCACGCCTTTCTGGAAACCATTAACGTATGAGGTCAGAGGTTATGCACTAATAATGGATGGAGAGATAGCCCATTAGATTGTGTTTAACAGTAATCAGATTCCACGCCTTTCTGGAAACCATTAACATATGAGGTCAGAGGTAATGCACTAATAACTGGATGGAGAGATAGCCCATTAGATTGTGTTTAACAGTAATCAGATTCCACACCTTTCTGGAAACCATTAACGTATGAGGTCAGAGGTAATGCACTAATAACTGGATGGAGAGATAGCCCATTAGATTGTGTTTAACAGTAATCAGATTCCACGCCTTTCTGGAAACCATTAACATATGAGGTCAGAGGTAATGCACTAATAACTGGATGGAGAGATAGCCCATTAGATTGTGTTTAACAGTAATCAGATTCCACGCCTTTCTGGAAACCATTAACGTATGAGGTCAGAGGTAATGCACTAATAACTGGATGGAGAGATAGCCCATTAGATTGTGTTTAACAGTAATCAGATTCCACGCCTTTCTGGAAACCATTAACGTATGAGGTCAGAGGTAATGCACTAATAACTGGATGGAGAGATAGCCCATTAGATTGTGTTTAACAGTAATCCGATTCCACGCCTTTCTGGAAACCATTAACGTATGAGGTCAGAGGTAATGCACTAATAACTGGATGGAGAGATAGCCCATTAGATTGTGTTTAACAGTAATCAGATTCCACGCCTTTCTGGAAACCATTAACGTATGAGGTCAGAGGTAATGCACTAATAACTGGATGGAGAGATAGCCCATTAGATTGTGTTTAACAGTAATCAGATTCCACGCCTTTCTGGAAACCATTAACGTATGAGGTCAGAGGTAATGCACTAATAACTGGATGGAGAGATAGCCCATTAGATTGTGTTTAACAGTAATCAGATTCCACGCCTTTCTGGAATCCATTAACGTATGAGGTCAGAGGTAATGCACTAATAACTGGATGGAGAGATAGCCCATTAGATTGTGTTTAAAAGTAATCAGATTCCACGCCTTTCTGGAAACCATTAACATATGAGGTCAGAGGTAATGCACTAATAACTGGATGGAGAGATAGCCCATTAGATTGTGTTTAACAGTAATCAGATTCCACGCCTTTCTGGAAACCATTAACGTATGAGGTCAGAGGTAATGCACTAATAACTGGATGGAGAGATAGCCCATTAGATTGTGTTTAACAGTAATCAGATTCCACGCCTTTCTGGAAACCATTAACGTATGAGGTCAGAGGTAATGCACTAATAACTGGATGGAGAGATAGCCCATTAGATTGTGTTTAACAGTAATCAGATTCCACGCCTTTCTGGAAACCATTAACGTATGAGGTCAGAGGTTATGCACTAATAATGGATGGAGAGATAGCCCATTAGATTGTGTTTAACAGTAATCAGATTCCACACCTTTCTGGAAACCATTAATGTATGAGGTCAGAGGTAATGCACTAATAACTGGATGGAGAGATAGCCCATTAGATTGTGTTTAAGAGTAATCAGATTCCACGCCTTTCTGGAAACCATTAACGTATGAGGTCAGAGGTAATGCACTAATAATGGATGGAGAGGTAGCCCATTAGATTGGGCTATCCCAAACAAGGGCACTGCGTTCATCCACCTCTGGCCTGCTCGCCTCCCTACCACTGAGGAAGTACAGCTCCCGCTCAGCCCAGTCAAAACTGTTCGCTGCTCTGGCCCCCCAATGGTGGAACAAACTCCCTCACGACGCCAGGACAGCGGAGTCAATCACCACCTTCCGGAGACACCTGAAACCCCACCTCTTTAAGGAATGCCTAGGATAGGATAAGTAATCCCTCTCACCCCCCCCCCTTTAAGATTTAGATGCACTATTGTAAAGTGACTGTCCCGCTGGATGTCATAAGGTGAATGCACCAATTTGTAAGTCGCTCTGGATAAGAGCGTCTGCTAAATGACTTAAATGTAAATGTAAATGTGTTTAACAGTAATCAGATTCCACGCCTTTCTGGAAACCATTAACGTATGAGGTCAGAGGTAATGCACTAATAACTGGATGGAGAGATAGCCCATTAGATTGTGTTTAACAGTAATCAGATTCCACGTTTCTGGAAACCATTAACGTAAGAGGTAATGCAATAACTGGATGGAGAGATCCCATTAGATTGTGTTTAACAGTAATCAGATTCTTTCTGGGAAACCATTAATGAGGTCAGAGGTAATGCACTAATAACTGGATGGAGAGATAGCCCATTAGATTGTGTTTAACAGTAATCAATTCCAGTAATCAGAGGTTAATGCACGGATGGAGAGATAGCCCATTAGATTTGTTTAAAAGTAATCAGATTCCACGCCTTTCTGGAAACCATTAACGAGGTCAGAGGTAATGAGGTCAGATTGTGTAATGATTCACTAAACCATAACTGGATGGGATGGAGAGATAGCCCATTAGATTGTGTTTAACAGTAATCAGATTCCACGCCTTTCTGGAAACCATTAACAGAGGTATGAGGATGGAGAGATAGCCCATTAGATTGTGTTTAATGATTCACTAAACCATTAACTGAGGTCAGAGGTAATGCACTAATAACTGGATGGATTGAGATAGCCCATTAGATTGTGTTTATTAGACAGAGGTAACTAATAATGGTCAGTTAACATAATGAGTCTTGCACTAATAATGGAATAATCAGATTCCACTGTCCTTGGTCTGGAAACCATTAACGTATGAGGTCAGAGGTAATAACTGGATGGAGAGATTTAGATTGTGTTTAACAGTAATCAGATTCCACGCCTTTCTGGAAACAGTAATCAGATTCCAACCATTAACGTGAGAGAGGTAATGCACTAATAACTGATGGAGATAGCCCATTAGATTGTGTTTAACAGTAATCAGATTCCACGCCTTTCTGGAAACCATTAACGTATGAGGTCAGAGGTAATGCACTAATAACTGGATGGAGAGATAGCCCATTAGATTGTGTTTAACAGTAATCAGATTCCACGCCTTTCTGGAAACCATTAACGTATGAGGTCAGAGGTAATGCACTAATAACTGGAAACCCATTAGATTGTGTTTAACAGTAATGATTCCACGCCTTTCTGGTTAACAGAGGTAATGCACTAATAACTGGATGGAGAGATAGCCCATTAGATTGTGTTTAACAGTAATCAGATTCCACGCCTTTCTGGAAACCATTAACGTATGAGGTGAGGTCAGGAGGTTATGCACTAAAACCATAATGGATGGAGAGATAGCCCATTAGATTGTGTTTAACAGTGATCAGATTCCACGCCTTTCTGGAAACCATTAACGTATGAGGTCAGACGTAATGCACTAATAACTGGATGGAGAGATAGCCCATTAGATTGTGTTTAACAGTAATCAGATTCCATGCCTTTCTGGAAACCATTAACGTATGAGGTCAGCGATAATGCACTAATAACTGGATCTGTAAGAGAAGGGCAGAGTGAGAGTTGCTTCTAAATTGCAAATTCCCCAAAACACCCAAGAAGTTCAAATTAAACACTAATAAAATCAAGCAATCGTTTTATTGAAAACGGGTGTTGAATAAGCTCCCTGTTAAAAAGCTGAACCATGCCACTGCATGGCGAGCCACTACTCTGAGGCTAATGGGCATCATGAGACAGAGAAAATCATTTTCTGCAATTCATTCTCTATGGAGGTGTCCTGAGCTATTAACAATAATATATGCCTTTCAGCAGACTTTTTTTTATCCAAAGCTATTTACAGTCATGCGTGCACAACTGTTATGTATGGTGGTTCCAAGAATCAAACCCACTACCCTGGCATCACAAGCACCATGCTCTACCAACTGAGCTACAAAGGATCAGAAGCACCAGTCTGTTGTTAGAGTGCGATTGTTTGACTGTCAGTAACGGGTAACTCCAGGTTTAAGGGCTGGCTAAATTAATGACGGCGGTTGGTACTCTCTCAATCCATGCTCTGCTCTGCTCGCCTTTGATGAAGGGCGGCTTTGAAACTTGTGAAACAGAAATGGCAGAAATGGCTCCGGATCCTGAACCGCTGCAGTTTGATTGATGATGTTCTGTCCTGGAGTTTTATGAAATATGTACATCTTACAGTCTTCTATAGTTCCTTTGTGTGTCTTCTGAACACGTCATCTGTGTGTATGTGTGTGCATGTGTGCTTGTGTGTGTAGGTCAGCTCTGTGGTGTCTGGCTGTTCTGTTGTGTCTGTCTGTTCTGTGGTGTCTGTCTGCTCTGTGGTGTCTGTCTGTTCTGTGGTGTCTGTCTGCTCTAGTGTAGCTGTGGATGGTGAACTTCTCCTCAGTATGTTTTACACCGGGCCCCTGGTGGCCCCTGGTGGCCCTTTGTCTGCCTGCTATGGTTCTATCTGGAACAATGGTGTGGATGGCAGATGCCTCAGCAGACCGCCCCCTGGCCCCTATCACTGTGACGCTAAATTCCCTTGGCTGTTTGTCACTCTTTACACTGGCCACAGTAAACTGCCAGCTGGATGCCCAGCATGGCCAGCACAGGAGGTTGGTGGCACTTTAATTGGGGAGGACAGGATTGTGGTAATGGCTGGAACAGAATAGGAATGGTATCAAATACATCAAATACATGGTTTCCATGTGTTTGATGACATTCCATTAGCTTCGTTGCAGCCATTATTATGAGCTGTCCTCCATTCAGCAGCCTCTAATGATGGCCAGGCATGTGTGCATGCATAGGTGAGGTTTCTGAGGGCCATCTGTGTCAATCAAGCCAATCTGTCTCTTAGAGATGTGATGATTTTGTCCCTCGTCCAACCTGGAACAGTTATGAGCCATGGGTTCGATCACTATGATAGCTGCATGTGCGGTTGTCTGGTCATGATGGTAGGGGTTTTAACACTGTTACGGTATGTTTTAATGTTGGCACACACTAAACCAGTGCCTTCCAAAACAGGAAAACTACAGCAACAGGAGGTTTACCTGGAGAAGAACCCCATTCCCTTACTGTAAGAAACCTTGGGTAGACAGGCATACCTGAACACTACAAACTACACACTAAACCAGGTTTCATAGTTACACTATTCTGTTCTACATGCATCAATACATGTTGTGCTGAAGGATATATAATGTGGATTACAGAGACATAGGCTGAGTCCCAAAATGGCACCCTTAGGGCTCTGGTGAAAACCATAGAGAATAGGGTACCATTTGGGTAAAAGACACATAGTTATTTTCCTGTCATTTGTTTGTCGACTGGGAGGATTTCTGTTCAAAAGACCCAGGGCCAGAGTTCAACATTCCAGTCCTATTCCCTCTTCTCCTGTGTCCTGTGTGAATTCAAGTCTCTCTCTCTCTCTCTCTCTCTCTCTCTCTCTCTCTCTCTCTCTCTCTCTCTCTCTCTCCCTCTCTCTCTCTCTCTCTCTCTCCCTCTCTCTCTCTCTCTCTCTCTCTCTCTCTCTCTCTCTCTCTCCTCTCTCTCTCTCTCTCTCTCTCTCTGAGGATCTGAGCCTCAGGACTACCTGGCCTGATGATTCCTTGCTGTCCCAAGTATACCTGGTCGTGCTGCTGCACTAGTTTCAACTGTTCTGCCTGCGGTTATGGAACACTGACCTATTCACCGGACGTGCTACCTGTCCCAGACCTGCTGTTTTCAACTCTCTAGAGACAGCAGGAGCGGTAGAGATACACTGAATGATCGGCTATGAAAAGCCAAATGCCATTTACTCCTCAGGTGCTGACCTGTTGCACCCTCTACAACCACTGTGATATTGATTTTATTTGACCCTGCTGGTCATCTATTTGAACAGCTTGGCCATGTTCTGTTATAAACTCCACCTGGCACAGCCAGAAGAGGACTGGCAACCCCTCATAGCCTGGTTCCTCTCTAGGTTTCTTTCTAGGTTCCGCCCTTTCTAGGGAGTTTTTCCTCGCCACCGTGCTTCTACACCTGTGTAACCGATGTGAAATGGCCAGCTAGTTAGCGGGGTGCGCGCTAATAGCGTTTCAATCGGTGACATCACTCGCTTCTGAGACCTTGAAGTAGTTGTTCCCCTTGCTCTGCAAGGGCTGCAGCTTTTGTGAAGCGATGAGTAATGATGCTTCGAGGGTGGCTGTTGTCGATGTGTGCAGAGGGTCCCTGGTTAAAGGCGAGGAGAGGGACGGAAGGTATACTGTTACAACTGCATTGCTTGCTGTTTGGGGTTTTAGGCTGTGTTTCTGTACAGCACTTTGTGACATCAGCTGATGTAAGAAGTGCTTTATAAATACATTCTATGTGATTGTTTGATTCTCCATAACCAAGATTGGGTGTCATATTGAACATTTACCCCATTCATGTTTATAAAGGGTCCGAGAGGAGCCGGGGATATCTGTCTGGATTCACTGTAATGAACAAACCTAGGCATCAAGGACGGTTCCAATACGTCTCATGGATGCATGACTCAGCCCAAAACAGGCTTTAGGCTTTAGTGTTGAAGCCTGTCCAGCCCTGTGCTCCTGATGCCAGCCAGACTAGTGCTGACAGTCTCCACACACTCTAAACACACACACACACACATGAAGTTCAGTCAGTCAGTCAGTCAATAGCAGGGAGATAATCCAACCCTACGGCCTGAAAGCTGTTGATTTATGGATGCACATAAACACTGTGCACAGCGAGATGAGAGGGGCTAAAGGTGCTCCAGGGGGTAACATAACAAAAACAGAACATTTATTTCTGTTGGTCTAAAGATTTGCCTGATTCTCTGGGCAATACTGGGTACTATGTGAAAACCTTCTGACACCAGGACGTGTTTGATGTCAGAAACATCCCTGTGTGTTTTAATAACGGTCTGGAGCTGAGATATGAACTGACACTGTGTGCCTCTGTGAAGTGTGATTATGGTGTCCCCTGCAGTTCAAAGCAGATTCTCCTCTCTCCTCTGGCAAAGACCACTGAAAAGGACCTGAGACAAGAGAAGGACTATTTTGGGGTTATTTGGTAAATCAGCGGTATGTGGGTATCGTGCCTGTGTGTGTGTCAAATCAAATTCCATTTATTTGGCACATACTTAATAAACAACAGGTGTAAACTAATAGTGAAATGCTTAATTAAGGGCCCTTCCCAACAATGCAGAGAGAACAAATTGGAAATAATAGAAAAAAATATCACAAGGAATAAATATACAATGAGTAATGATAACTTGGCTATATACACTGGGTACCAGTACCGAGTCAATGTGCAGGGCTACGAGGTAATTTAGGTACAGTAGATAGTATGTGTATATATAGGTAGGGATAAAGTGACTAAGCAACATAATAGATAATTAACAGTAGCAGTAGTGTACGTGATGAGTCCAAAGAGTTAATGCAATAAGGGTCAATGCAGATAGTATGGGTAGCTACCATTTTAGCATTCTTATGGCTTGGGGGTTGCTATAAATGAGAATGTGTTGTCAGTCATCTTACCTGGTAAAATAAGGGTTAAGTAAGTAAGTAAGGGGTAGAAGCTGTTCAGGGTCCTGTTGATTCCAGACTTGGTGCATCGGTACCACTTGCCGTGGTGTAGCTCTCGGCCCGCTCAACTACAGCCCCCTCTATGTGGAAGGGAGTGTACTTGGCCCTCCATTTCCTGTGTTCCACAATCAGCACCTTTGTATTGCTGACGTTGAGGGAGAGGTTGTTGTCCTGCCACCATACTGCCAGGTCACTGACCTTCTCCCTATAGACGGTCTCATCTGAGTACGCATCCTGGTAATCTGTCTGGCCCTGCGGCCTTGTGAATGTTAACCTGTTTAAAAGTCTTATTCACATCAGCTATGGAGAGCGAGATCACAAACTCGTCCGAAACAGCTGGTGCTCTCATACTCGGTTCAGTGTAGCTTGCCTCGAAGCGAGCTTAAAAGGCACTTAGCTCATGTGCGAGTGTGTGTGTGTGTGTGTGTACTGCCATGCTGAGATGTGGTGGGCAGGAGCCGAGGTGACAGAGTGGAAAACACAGGACACCTGTGCAGATTGCCCAGGAGGTCACTTGTCTTTTGGAAGGACTCCAGCAGACTGGTTCTGCTGTACTTGACTGCTCCCCACACACCTCATCCAGGATATTACCAATTCAACACAAATACACGGGGAAGAGGGAGGGAGGAAGAGGGACAGGGGAAGGACATCCAGCAGAGGACAGAATGACTCAGGAAATGGGACTTCAGCACACACACATACTGGACAAACACACACATGCACACACACACTCACACACAAAAGCTCACAAAAGCAAAAACACACACATTTTTGGACTTTGCTTCATTATGACGGTTAATTTTGTCCTAACTGCTATTCTGAATTAAATGCTTATTGTTCCTTATTGGAGCATATAGGACAGCAAACAGGTCTCCATGTAAAACAATGGATGAATGGAGAGACAGATGAGGGATAGAATACATCTAATCAGTGGAAGTTGTACAGCGTTGTGGAGGAGTGGTGGGGTTGGCGAGATGGAGGGCCCCTTACAGCCTGTCCAATTGGATGTTTTACTGTTTGTGTGTGTGTGTGTATATCTCACACTCACTCACACCCACTCCAGCCCTCTGTATGAGCACTAGAGGCCTGTGGGTAGTCTTGGCAGCAGAACTAAGTGATGGGTATTAGGTGGAGAGAGAAGAGGAGGTGTGATGAAAGCAGGGGTAACATCACTATGGCTTTGTTCCAAATGGCCAGGGCCCTCGGCAAAAGTAGTGTACTATAAAGACAAAAGGGTACCATTTGGGATGCTACTGCAATCAGCTGACCATCTGAATATTCAACCCCTGGGCCAACGGTTCTAATTCCTTTGCCGCCACCCACCCACCACAGGAGGAGAGGGAAAGTGACAAAATGGCAGTGAGCAGAATGAGGAGGAAGGCAGGAAGGAATTTGCATTTTAATGTGCCTGTCAGAATCACTTTGGCTAAGAGCTGGGAATATGAAAGACCAGGCGACCCCAGGGGTCAGCAGCACCAAACAACCAATAATAGCAGCTTCCTGGTAACAAGACAACATCTTAGTCCTGGGTGGGAGGAAGTTATTGTGGAGATGGGGCAGGGTACTTGTGGTAGTAGTTGAGGATACGTTTTGGCAGTGGTGTGCCGTGGGCCTGGGCCTTCAGTGAAGTCCTACACAGTCCCACCCGAATTAATCCACCTCTTATTACCATCATTATGGTGCCAAGGCTCTAGACACTATAGATTTAGACAGAAACGCAGTATAACCAGGCGTTGCGTCACCTTGAAATTGACATTTTTATTCAGAGAATTGCAGGGGAAGAGTACAATACCTTTTCATTGTGCAGCTTCGTTGCCCTGCGCGCTTGTTCATTGAGCTGTAGATCCACTCGGGTGTCCCCAAAAGTTTTCAAAAGCACCATTGCTTGTAAGTGCCCAGCCGTACTTTGGTGTCTCGTTGCTGCCTTGGTTAGACAACTCAAGTTTGCAAAGCCAGTGTGGCTCCAAACACCAAATCGATCACTTGCAAATAATAGGCATTCCCAGCAGTACAGTTTGCAGTGCTTCTCGGAGCCTGTGAGCCATTGATAGCGCTGGTAGTTGAAACTTTGAAAGTGGCGAACGAACCCCTTTCCCGTATGTGACAGGCTTTGTAGCGTCGGCGTTGACCTCTCCTGACAATGTCTAACTTTTCTTGCAAAGTTTGTCTTGAGAATGGCGTTACAATTATATCGTCGACCAAATCGATCTCTTCTCCTTCTGCCATTGTGGGTTGAAAAAACAGTACGCAAATTAATTTGTTTATCAAATTCAGTTTCCTAGTTCTGAGATTCTGCATAGACCTGCCCATATAGGACCTGCCTCTCAATATTTGTAATCCAATCAAAAGACATGCACGCACTACGCCTGCTAGCTGGCTCCTGTGTAACACTGGAGCCAGCCAGCAGGCGTACAATAGCCAACTCTAAAGCTGATTGGTTGACACTAAATTTTAATTTCCATTCACTTTAAGCTACACATGCCTGCACTGTTGATTCTGAAGGCCTGAGGGCAGATTTTAGACCCCTGGCAACACATGATGGCTGAATATGATTGGATAAAAGATCTAACAAAGACCAGCCCTCCAAATCTCAACCTGGGGCTGGAAGCAGTGCAACCAAGAGGAAAGCTATGAAATGAAGAGTATAACTCTTACTCTGGGTTATAATTTAATACATATTTGTGGGAAAATATATTTAAAAAATATATATATATTCTGATGATGTTTAGACCAGCAGAGAAGGCCTTGCCTGCCCTGACGGCCCACCACTGCGTTTTGGTCCTCTATCCATCCTGCTTATGGACTGCATGCTGAGCCCCAGATGAATGGAGTTGGACCAGGTAGAGAACACACTTCTCATTTTACTGTAAGATCTTCCTTCATAACCCACCCATGGTGCAAGAGAGAGAATATACCAATAATGTCAGAGACAAATCCTCCCCCTAAATCCCAGTGTTTAAAGCAGGCAAGGACACTGATTGAGTGTCACTCACACACTAGTCGACTTTCAAAGACAGCCAGTGAAAGTGCCTCCATCTCAAATTGCACCCTATTCCCTATATAGTGCATTACTTTTGATCACGGCCCATGTTATGGCCAAAATAGTGCACTATATAGGAAATGTGTTGCCATTAAGGATGCATGCAGACACAGAGGCAGACAGAGACAGAATTGAGACAGGAAGCCATTAAGAACAGGAAACATCCCAGATGTATACAGGTTAAGGTCAGGGTGATCCTGTCTTGTTCGTCTTCTTTAATATCCCTAGTAGATACTCTATACCAGGCTGTAGTCTCTATTTAGTACAATGTTGCTATGTTGCTCTCTAGCTCTCAGTAACTCAATAACACAATTTTCACAAACCACTCCAGACTGGCCTTGAGAAAGGCCTTAGTGTTGACCATCATGGCATGTGCACTAGCACTCAGTGTGCAAAGGGAGCAGCACGAGCAGCGATGACATAATGACGTCATCCAAAAATGTGGCAGACATTGGATGAAAATGACATTTTAATATTTTCTTTGGCTTACTAAATAAATACAGGAGGGGCGCGGAGAGCATACTTTGAGCTTTGTACATTGTACGTGAATCTGATTGGTCAAGATATGCAAAGAGCTTGCAGCAGCTCTCCGATGTGAATGACAGAAAAATTGTGCACAAGTTGACAAATCATGAGTCAAATCGGCCCTAAAAACAGCACTTTGCAAATTTTTTTAACGCTTTGCATGTAGAGTGTCTTTGGAAAGTATTGAGACACCTTGACTTTTTCAAAAAAAAATAACTTTACAGCCTTATTTTTAAATGCATTAAATAAATAAAAAATCCTCAGCATTCTACACACAATACCCCATAATGACAAAGTGAAAAATACTTTTAAAAAACAAACAGAAATACCTTAATTACATAAGTACTCAGACCCTCTGCTCTGAGAGTCGAAATTGAGCACAAGTGCATCCTGTTTCCATTGATCATCATTGAGATGTTTCTACAACGTGGAGTCCACCTGTGGTCAATTCAATTGATTGAACATAATTTGGAAAGTGACACACCTGTCTATATAAAGTCCAACTGCTGACAACGCATGCCAGAGCAAAATCCAAGCCATGAGGTCAAAGGAATTGTCCGTAGAGCTCCGAGACAGGATTGTGTCGATGCACAAATCTCGGAATAGGTAACAAAACATTTCTGCATGATTAAAGGTCCCCAAGAACACACTGCCCTCAATCATTCTTAAAGGGAAGAAATTTGGAACCACCAAGACTCTTCCTAATGCTGGCCGCCCGGCAAAACTGAACAAGTAGGGAGAATGGTCTTGGTCAGGGAGATGACCAAATCTCTGCAGCAGGCGGGAGACTCTGGCGGCGCCGGACAGACGGGAGACTCTGGCGGGATGAGACGGAGAGACAGCCTGGTTCTTGGAGGGGGCACAGAATAGACCGGGCCGTGGAGGTGCACTAGAGGTCTCAAACTAAGAGCCTGCACAACCCGTACTGGCTGGATGTTGATTTTAGTCCGGCACGTGCGAGGCTCAGGAATAGGACGTACTGGGCTGTGCAGACATACGGGAGACGCAGGATATCCTGGCCCGAGGAGACACACTGGAGGTCTGGGGAGCAGGGCTGGCACCATCCAACCTGGCTGGATCCTCACCCTAGCCCGGCAGATGCGGGGAGCTAAGATGTAGCGCAACAGGGCTAAGAAAGCGTACTGGAGACACCGTGCGCTCCACCGCATAACACGGTGCCTGACCAGTACGATGCCGCCATGGTAAGTACGTCTTGGAGAGCTGTAGCGCCGAGCTGGCACAGGACTAGCAGGGCTAGGGAGGCGCACAGGAAGCCTGGTGCGTGGGGCTGGCACAGTCTTCACCAGACGGCTAGCACGCACCTCAGGACGAGTATGGAGAGCTGACTCATGTGACATCAAATCCCGGGCACGCTCCATTGGGTGGATGTCGTGCCTCATGCACCAACACAGCAACTCCCTCATTCCTCTCTCCTCCAATCTCCCCATTAACTCCTTCACCGTCTCTGCTTCGCTCCCTTCGCTCACCTCCAATTCCACCCCGACTGGCTCTGGTTCTATCCTTGGCTCCTTACGGTAAGCACAGGGAGTCGGCTCATGTATGAATCCTGACTCTGCCACACTCCCTGTGTGCCCTCCCAAAAAATGTTTTTGGGGCTGCCTCTCGGGCTTCCTTGCCAGGCGTGCCAACTCCTCGTAGTGTTGCCACTCAGCCTTAGCTGCCTTCAGTTCCTCCTGTAGACGGCGATATTCCCCAGCCTGTGCCCAGGGTCCCTTGCCTTCCAGTATCTCCTCCCATATCCATTTCTCCAGATAGCGCTGCACCTCCTTACCATGCTGCTTGGTGGTTTGGTGGTGGGTAGTTCTGTATTCAGAGGAAGAAGGTGAGGACCAAGGTGCAGTGTCGTACGTGTTCATGTAATTTATTAAACTGAACACTAAATGCAACAAGTAACAAAATAACAACCGAAACAGCTCCGTCAGGTGCAAAACACACTAAACAGAAAATAACTACCCACACCACACAGGTGGGAAAAAGCTACCTAAGTATAGTTCTCAATCAGAGACAACAATAGACAGCTGCCTCTGATTGAGAATCACACCCGGCCAAACAACATAGAAAATGAACATAGAATGCCCACCCTAGTCACACCCTGGGCTAACCAAAATAGGAGAATAAAAACCTCTCCATGGCCAGTGCGTGACAGTAATAAAAGCTTTCAAACTGACTAAACACATTAAAGCAGCCAACCTGCTCGAACCACTTCCATTTAATTATGGCAAAATACTATTATTATATTATTACAAACTAAACTATAAAATATAAACCCCATCTCCCCTCAATGAATTTAATCGATTAAACCAATAATTTGTTCCAGTTAGTGTAATAAGATTACAGTAATGCACTGTACTAATGGTACTCCTGTTTACAGGAACTTACAAGCAGTCAGTTTTCTGTAAATTACTGTAAAAAAACAGGAAATGTTTCAGTGTATGTACTGCATTATTCTCCAGTTGTACTTCTCTTACTTCCCACTGTCTCTCTGTCCATCTCTTCACCCCCCCCCCCTCTCTATAGAATACCACCCACATCTTTATCACTCATCAGAACCCTAACATTTCAACTGTCTTCATACACCCATCCCCTCTCTCTCAATCTCACTTTCTCTCTGGTCTTCCCCTGTCCACTAAAGTTGTTACCATTTCCGTACAATTTGACTCTCTGCTTCAGCCCTTTGTTTCAGCCCATCTCCAGTCCTAATTCAATTGGCTTTCCCACTATTCTTTTTCTCTTCTTCCTTTTCACCCAGGATATTCTCACCTGTTTGATTCATCCCTTTGATGAATATAATTAGAGAGGGTGTTTACGAGAAGAGAGAGACAGTGAGTGATAAAGCGCCAGACTCCTCTCTCCTCTCCTCAGTGTTTGTAAGTCGTTGGGCCCTATTGGGACCAGTGAAGTAATTTGGGAGGAGATGAGCAGAGACACTTTTTTGTGTCTGAGTCATTTCCTCAGGAGAACATTGAATATCCTGCTGGGTTGTTATACAGCCTGGTGAGAGGGTTGGTTACCTACCTACAGCTCTCTCCCAGGCAGCCTCGCCATGGATATTTATGTCCCAAATGGTACCCTATTCCCTTTATAGTGCACTACATAGGGCTCTGGTCAAAAGGAGTCCACTATAGGGAATAGGGTGCCATTTGGCATGCAGCCCTCCTCTTCCCTCTCTGTCTTTCCTCAGTCTGTCTTGATTTATTCACCCCTACTCTTCCCTCTCTCTGTCTTTCCTCAGTCTGTCTTGATTGATTCACCCCTCCTCTTCTCTTTTCTGTCTTTCCTCAGTCTGACCTGATTGATTCACTCCTCCTCTTCCCTCTCTATCCTCAGTCTGACTTGATTGGTTCACTCCTCCTCTTCCCTCTCTGTCTTTCCTCAGTCTGACCTGATTGATTCACACTTCCTCTTCCCGCTCTCTGTCTTTCCCCAGTCTGACCTGATTGATTCACTCCTCCTCTTCCCTCTCTATCCTCAGTATGACTTGATTGGTTCACTCCTCCTCTTCCCTCTCGGTCTTTCCTCAGTCTGACCTGATTGATTCACACTTCCTCTTCCCGCTCTCTGTCTTTCCCCAGTCTGACTTGATTGATTCACCTCTCCTTTTGTTTGTGCTTCCAGCCTCTCTTCTTATTTATTTATCTGGCCAGTTAATCTGCTGTGGAGTCCTAACCTGTTGTCCCCACAATAAAGTAAGGCGGCTGTCACCGATAATAGGCACATGGATAGTCCAGCAATTGTCTTTAAATTGCTCCTCCATCCGTGGTACAAATTGTACAAATTAAATTGTTTCTCTCCTTCTCGCTCTCTCTAAGCCATTCGTTCAGTCTCTTCTCACTCCGAGTTTGTCTTTCCTGTACTGCAAGCCTCAGGTGCCAAGCGGTTGGTTAATCCACAGTAAATTGCCTCCATGCCTGACAAATAGTCCATGTAATTACAGGAGTGTTGTTGTGCTGAAGCTGTGAAAATGAAAAAAAAAAATGGGCCTTAACTAGAATGCTAAATATTCCGTGGTAGTAGTAGTGTAGGAATTGTGGTTCATTAGTTGTCCTGGAGTACTGTTAGTACTACTGGTGTACTTCTGTTATACAATTCTGGAGTAGTGTTATACTACTGCCAGTGCTACGGTCACAAATAAAACTATTTAAGTTCAGATAAAAAGTGCATGAGACATACTGTATATGAACTGTTACAGTCCTCTCTAACTCTAATGTAGATTATATGAATAAAATGGAAATTTAATGTAATATTCATGAGCTCTGATGCAATTACAAATTACACAAATGTCCTCTCTGCCTGTGTGAGGTAATACAATTTACTTACTGGACACCGAAAAACTATTTTAATGATGACTTTGTAATCGCACCTCAGTAAATTATTATTCAGAGCGCCGGTCTTACAAATGATCTCGTTATCGAGCACTTGGCAGAGCCTGCAAGTCTGATTGTAATTTATATGACAATGGGAGTACCTGTACTGTCGTCTCCATGTCTAAAGGTTGGCTGGAAACGATTGTTCATCACCACAAGCATCTGTGCCCACCACCGCAGAAATCGCAGACAGAGAAGGAAGCGAGCAAACCAGAGAGATCCAAAGCAAATATGTTATTATTAAAATACAATTAGTCCTTGTTCTGAGGGCCTAGTTTTACCCAAATACAGTGTCCTGTAACTCACGGTTTACAGGCCACATCAGATCTGCCAGCAGTGTTGCCATGTTCGTGTTTTTCCTACCAAATTGAGCTACTTTGAATATGATGTCGCGGGTGAAAATGAGTTGGTCGTGAGTGGCGGGTTGTTGGGCTACCACTAAATTGCACCACGGCCGCCATGGCATTTCTCTTCAAAAAAAATATATACAGTACCAGTCAAAAGTTTGGACACACCTACTCATTCAAGGGTTTTTCTTTATTTTCTACATTGTATAATAATAGTGACGACTTCAAAACTATAAAATAACACATATGGAATCATGTAGCAACCAAAAAGTGTGAAACAAATGAAAATATATTTTATATTTGAGATTCTTCAAAGTAGCCACCCTTTGCCTCGATGACAGCTGAAAATAGATGTTGGCATGTTTACCTATCAGGGGCTATGGGCTACCCCATCGAGCTCAGCAAACAATGGCAAAGTTGAATTCCAATTATAACCAAAACAACACATTTTAGTCAGTAGCCTATGCCTATTGAAATAACAAGTCAATCTCACAAATAGGCCATTTATAATGGTTTGTAGTCTTAACATCTGGCACATAATAACCACACAATTTCCAAAGATCTAACATTTGTTTTTTGAAGCTTGTCCAAGTGTTTCTTGCACAGAGATTTTGACATGTAACCATCAATCACACTCTCCTGTCAGATGTATCTATAGTTATGCACATGGGCAAACAGAATTTATTTAAGTATAAACTGGGTGGTTTGAGCCCTGAGTGCTGATTGGTTGAAAGCCAGGGTATATCAGATGTGTACCATCGGAATGATAAAAACATACTTTTAATGTTCTAATTACGTTGGTAACCAGTTTATGATAGCAATTAGACCTCCGAGCTTTGTGGGTTACGGCCAATATTCCACAGCTAAGGTTTGTGGTTCTTCTTATATGGTATGTTGGCGATCACACAATTTAATGCACATTCCACCACCTACTGTGCAGAATATGAACAGGATTCCCAAGAATTGAACTAAATACCAAAACAAAATCAAACAACTTTGCTGTTAAAAAAATAAAACAAAGCTGATCCCTACACAGACTCAAGGGAGTGTGGGTCTTCTGCGCCAGTACCCCTTGCAAGTCTTTAAGATGTAAAATCCTCGATTTTACAAGGACTACTGAGTTTCCGGCGCCGAGAGAGATGGCCGCCTCACTTCGCTTCCTAGGAAACTATGTAGTTTGTTTTTTTACGTGTTATTTCTTACATTGGTACCCCAGGTCATCTTCGGTTTCATTACATACAGTCAGGAAGAACTTCTGAATATAAGAGCAATGTCAACTCACTATCAGTATGACCAGGAATATGACTTTCCCGGGGGGGATCCTGTCCATATTCCTGGTCATACTGATGGTGAGTTGACGTTGCTCTTATATTCAGTAGGTCTTCCCGACTGCATGTAATGAAGTCGTAAAAGAGGGAAACGAAGCGGTCTTCTGGTCAGGCTCCGGAGATGGGCACATCGCGCACCACTCCCTAGAATACTTCTCGCCAATGTCCAGTCTCTTGACAACAAGGTTGATGAAATCCGAGCAAGGGTAGCATTCCAGAGGGACATCAGAGACTGTAACATTCTTTGCTCCACGGAAACATAGCTCACTCGAGAGACGCTAACGGAATCGGTGCAGCCAGCCGGTTTCTCCAAACATTGCGCCGACAGAAACAAACATCTTTCTGGTAAGAGGGGCGGGGGCGTATTCCTTATGGTTAACGAGACGTGGTGTGGTCACAACAACATACAGGAACTCAAGTCCTTCTGTTCACCGGATTTAGAATCCCTCACAAGCAAATGTCGACCGCATTATCTACCAAGGGAATTCTCTTCGATTATAATCACAGCCGTATATATTCCCCCCCAAGCAGACACATCGATGACTCTGAATGAACTTTATTTGACTCTTTGCAAACTGGAAACCACATATCCTGAGGCTGCATTCATTGCAGCTGGGGATTTTAACAAGGCTAATCTGAAAACAAGACTCTCTAAATTGTATCAGCATATCGATTGCGCAACCAGGGCTGGTAAAACCTTGGATCATTGCCATTCTAACTTCCTCAATGCATATAAGGCCCTCCCCCGCCCTCCTTTCGGAAAAGCTGACCACGACTGCATTTTGTTGCTCCCTGCCTACAGACAGAAGCTAAAACAAGAAGCTCCCGCGCTGTGGTCTGTTCAACGCTGGTCCGACCAATCTGATTCCACGCGCCAAGACGGCTTCCTTCACACGGACTGGGATATGTTCCGCATTGCGGCGAACAACAACATTGACGAATACGCTGATTCGGTGTGCGAGTTCATTAGAACGTGCATTGAAGATGTCGTTCCCATAGCAACGATTACAACATTCCCAAACCAGAAACTGTGGATTGATGGCAGCATTCGCGTGAAACAGAAAGCGTGAACCACTGCTTTTAATCAGGGCAAGGTGACCGGAAACACGACCGAATACAAACAGTGTAACTATTCCCTCCGCAAGACAATGATACAAGCTAAGCATCAGTATAGAGACAAAGTAGAGTCGCAATTCAACGGCTCAGACACAAGAGGTATGTGGCAGGGTCTACAGTCAATCACGGATTACAAAAAGAGAACCAACCCCGTCACAGACCAGGATGTCTTGCTCCCAGGCAGACTAAATAACTTCTTTGCCCGCTTTGAGGAAAATACAGTGCCACCGACACGGCCTGCTACCAAAACATGCGGACTCTCCTTCACTGCAGCCGAAGTGAGTAAAACATTTAAACGGGTTAACCCTCGCAAGGCTGCATTCCCAGACGGCGTCACCAGCCGCGCCCTCAGAGCATGCGCAGACCAGCTGGCTGATGTGTTTACGGACATAATCAATCCCTATCCCAGTCTGTTGTTCCCACATACTTCAAGAGGGCCAGCATTTTTCCTGTTCCCAAGAAAGCTAAGATAACTGAGCTAAACGACTACCGCCCCGTAGCACTCACTTCCGTCATCATGAAGTGCTTTGAGAGACTAGTCAAGGACCATATCACCTCCACCCTTCCTTGACACCCTAGACCCACTCCAATTTGCTTACCGCCCAAATAGGCCCACAGACGATGCAATCTTAACCACACTGCCCTAACCCATCTGGACAAGAGGAATACCTATGTGAGAATGCTGTGCATCGACTACAGCTCAGCGTTTAACACCATAGTACCCTCCAAACTCGTCATCAAGCTTGAGACCCTGGGTCTCGACCCCGCCCTGTGCAAATGGGTACTGGACTTCCTGACGGGCCGCCCCCAGGTGGTGAGGGTAGGTAACAACATCTCCACCCCGCTGATCCTCAATACTGGTGTCCCACAAGGGAGCGTTCTGAGCCCTCTCCTGTACTCCCTCTTCACCCACGACTGCGTGGCCACGCACGCCTCCAACTCAATCATCAAGTTTGCGGACGACACTACAGTGGTAGGCTTGATTACCAACAACGACGAGACGGCCTACAGGGAGGAGGTGAGGGCCCTCGGAGTGTGCTGTCAGGAAAATAACCTCACACTCAACGTCAACAAAACTAAGGAGATGATTGTGGACTTCAGGAAACAGCAGAGGGAGCACCCCCTATCCGCATCGATGGGACAGTAGTGGAGAGGGTAGTAAGTTAAGTTCCTCGGCGTACACATCACAGACAAACTGAATTGGTCCACCCACACAGACAACATCGTGAAGAAGGTGCAGCAGCACCTCTTCAACCTCAGGAGGCTGAAGAAATTTGGCTTGTCACCAAAAACTCACACAGTTCTACAGATGCACAATCGAGAACATCTTGTCGGGCTGTATCACCGCCTGGTACGGCAACTGCTCCACCTACAACCGTAAGGATCTCCAGAGGGTAGTGAGGTCTGCACATCGCATCACCGGGGGCAAACTACCTGTCCTCCAGGACACCTACACCACCCGATGTCACAGGAAGACCATAAAGATCATCAAGGACAACAACCACACGAGCCACTGCCTGTTCAGCCCGCTATCATCCAGAAAGTGAGGTCAGTACAGGTGCATCAAAGCTGGGACCAAGAGACTGAAAAACAGCTTCTATGTCAAGGCCATCAGACTGTTAACTTCTTGCGTGTAGCCATGCAGGATCCGGTAGCGTAATCATAGCCTCAAGCTCAATACCATAATGCAACGTTAACTATTCATGAAAATCGCAAATGAAATTAAATGAATATGCTAGCTCTCATGCTTAGCCTTTTGTTAACAACACTGTCGTCTCAGATTTTCAAAAATATGCTTCTCAAGCATAGCAAACTAGCATTTGTGTAACAGTACTGATAGCTAGCGTAGCATTTAGCATTAGCATCAGCAGGAAACATTTTTACAAAAACCAGCAAAAACATTCAAATAAATAATTTACCTTTGAAGAACTTCAGATGTTTTCAATGAGGAGACTCTCAAATAGCAATGTTCAGTTTTTCCTGAAAGTTTTTTTGTGCAGGAGAAATCGGTCCGTTTGGTGTGTCACGAACCAAAAAAAAACTAAAATTCAGTTTTCCAAACGCCAAACTTTTTTCCAAATTAACTCTATAATATCGACTGAAACATGGCAAATGTTGTTTAGAACCAATACTCAAGGTGTTTTTCACATCTCTTCAATGATGCACACTTCCAGGAACGATACTTCTCTGTCTGTGTCGCATGGTAAAATTATTGCCACTGAGAGTTACGCACCAACGTAGATAAAGGACACCGAACGGGGACCTGGCAAATGTAGTCTCTTATGGCCAATCTTCCAATGATATGCCTACAAATACGCCACAATGCTGCAGACATCTTGGATGAACGGCAGAGCGCATAAGCTCGTTCACAGCATGTTCACAGCCATATAAGGACACGTTAGTAAACACAGCGTCAAATCCTGTTCATTTCCTGTTTGATGTTTCATCTTGGTTGCCTGTCGCATTAGTTCTGGGGCACTCACAGATAATATCTTTGCAGTTTTGGAGACGTCAGAGTTGTCTTTCCAAGGCTGTCAATTCCATGCATAGTCAAGCATCTTTTAGTGACAAAATATTGAGCTTAAAACGGGCACGTTTTTTTATCCAATAATGAAATAGCACCCCCCTAGCTTCAACTGGTTAAACAGCCACCATTAACATTGAGTGGCTGCTGCCAACACACTGACTCAACTCCAGCCACTTTAATAATGGGAATTGATGGAAATTGATGTAAAATATATCTCTAGCCACTTTAAACAATGCTACTTAATACAATGTTTACATACCCTACATTATTCATCTCATATGTATATACTGTACTCGATACCATCTACTGCATCTTGCCTATGCTGTTCTGTACCGTCACTCATTTATATGTCTTTATGTACATATTCTTTATCCCTTTACACTTGTGTGTATAAGGTAGTAGTTTTGGAATTGTTAGGTTAGATTACTCATTGGTTATTACTGCATTGTCGGTACTTGTTACGAATCCCTTTTGGCCCGACAGTCTTGGGGGGACGGTAATGAGACCAGTAACATAACTCAGGCAAATTATAATAGTGACAAAGTAAAAGTGAACGAAATAACCAGGACAACTGAAATCTACCGCCAACCTCAAGTTTTATTTGAAAACACACGGTAATGGGGGGAGCAGGAAAAGGGGCTGAGCTGGACCCAAGGAAAGAAATAATAAGTATTCAAAAACACCCCTAAGCTAGACTAGCCTACTTTAACAACAGCTAACTAACTAACCAAAAATACAGTGGGTGGTCCACCCAGTTCTAACTAGTGTATTTAAAAGTCCACCTACGGGTAGTGTATGCCCATGGGCGACTTGTCTTGGTTTCCCCTTTTCCCACCAGCAATCAAACAAACACCATAACCAAAAACAATACTCACAGGTGATGGCAAAGTGCTATGGAGGTGCTCAAACAAAAGAGAGGTTAATACACAACGAGAGAGTGAAACACAGAGATCTACAGACATGGCATTTACAGAGAGATTGAGCTCTAGAGCAAACAACTGACAGGGTTTTTAAACGAAGGGAAAGGAACGGTGTTTGGGTAGGAAACAGGAGGAGGTGTGTCTTCTGATGATTGATTGGTGACTGATTGGGGAGTGATGATTTTCACCTGTGAGGGGAGAAGGAGAGAAAAGAAACACACACACAGGATACTTGTATCCGTAACAGAACTAGAAGCACAAGCATTTCTCTACACTCGCATTAACATCTGCTAACCATGTGTGTGTGACAAATACATTTGATTTGATTTGATTTGAACCACAATAATGTCCAGTTTCTTAGATTTCTTTGAAACTTGTGCCTTACAATTTATAACTGTGACAATGAACGCCACAAAATACACCATTTGAACACACAGGCAACAAACATTTACTACAGGCTGTGGTGCGTCGACTACCATATATTCACTAGCATCACTTGTTTTCTAATCGCCTCCTCATAGGAGATTCGATTAACCAATCTAACTTTTGCCACCTCAATCCCCTTCACCCTTACAGGGCACTCCAGGAACTCGGGATCATGATCCCCACCACAATTGCAACACCGTCATCCTTCTACACCACGTTTTTCAATATACACTGTCCGTCTGCACACACTTTAAAATTCTTACACTACAATGGATTGGGGATGAAAGCTCTTACAGCGTATCTTTCATAACCAAACTTCAAATATGTAGGTATTTGCTCTTTATCAAAAAACACCAGGACTGACAGACTTTCTTCTTTTTCTCAATTCACCCAGTGGGTCAGATGCCAGGCACCAATCACACCAGGAATTTTCTTCAGGGATTCAACTTGAACACCGGTCGTCACCCTTGAAATGACTCCTTTGACTAGTGCTCTACTCAAAACACACAACTTCTGTTGTCCTGATTCTTTTGAGGCTCACTGCGATCTTCCTCTGTTCTTCAGAAATAAAAGTAATCAAAATAAGGCCACTCCTGGTCACTCTGACAGACTCCACATCTTCCAACACATACCTCACTATTTTAAACAACTCAAACGGGTCTCCCACATATGCGTCCTTATTCAACAAACGCATCCCAACAAGAAGCAATTCATTATCAATCATAAAAATATCCTCCACTCCAATTCTAGACCATTTCCTTTTTGATCCAGTTTTCGATATTGCTGTTGTCCATTCGGAAAAAATAGTTTTCACCAACTTTCTCGACACGTTGCTTGATTCGAACAGTTCATCCACATCCGCCATCTTTCTCCTCACCTCTTTATTCTGAGGGCTGTTCTTTGTGGTATAGGGCCAATTTACCACAGCTAAGGGCTATTTCTTAAGAAAAACCCATAGCCGTGGTATATTGGACATATGTATACCACACCTCCTGCTAAATCATAGCAGTCAAAACAAGTTAAATCAACATTCATTGATGGGAAATGATCTGGATAGTATAATAAGGGCGATTTATATTTTCTCTTGCGACATATTCTTAAACTTGCAAGAATTGTTATTTTGGTGGAAAACCAAATGTTGCTTCATAGCCTACGTTGTTAAAAATGATGTTGATATTCCTTCTTAATTCGCTCAATAACATTATGAGAAAACGGTTTATTGGATGAATGTGGCAACTCCTCTCTTGCTGCAAAACGTTTTTCTGGGGGTAGTTTTCAGGCCTTGCGGGTGGGTTTTCAGAGGTAATTGGGCTAGAAATCTTAGGATACCTGGCATCCCTATCTGCAAGTCATATTACGCTGGCTTGCAAAGTGATGTGTAATTCCAATTGGAATTCTGACAGAGTGGGGATACTCAACATTTGCAAGTGTTTTTCACCCGCAATCTGAGTTTATAACGACAGCCAGGATTGGAAAGACAAAGATATGAGACTAGCTAAACCATCTAACTGGAACAACCATTTCAGTAACAGGTGCAAAAAGTCAAAGTCTAAGTAACAGATTTGATTAGTTTAGAAAAAAGTATGTTATTAATATTTGAATAGCTTAACATTAATTAAAACAATCAATGTGCATGCACAAACATAGATATTGAAACAAACCATTATTAAAAATCTACCTGCAATAGAGCATGCTGGGAAATAGGATAATGATGGGTGTGGTTTTGGGTCAAAGTGATGTGCATGAGTTTCAGGCGCCTAAATTAGGTTAAAACTAGGCCCTCAAAATAAGGCCTTATGACATGTATATAGTATTGTTTTAAATACATATACTTTTTTTATGATGATAATATATTTACTTCAAATCTAACTTCTTGAAGTCCATCAGACAAACATGGATGAATGCAACAACCATCTATTGCTCTGTCACTAGCAAATACAGTCATGTTGTAACTCTACAATTTACTAGAAAGGCACTCTGAATCAGCCTTTGCACTGTTCTGGTGTCTATGTCAGTCAACAGACCGAACACTTTTAATGTTGATTTAACGCTCTCTGTGTTAATTTAGTTTTTTTTTTAACACTGGATCATTTGCTGTGTGTATATTTTGTCAGAGTGGGTAAGACCTGCATGTCCCACAGAGTGTGACTGACAGTCAGATGTGCGTGTGTGTGTGTGTGTCTGACTAACAGCCAGGTGTACTGTGGCAGAGATTGAACCTCGGTCTGTTTCCTCCTTGTGTTACTCAGCCGGCTGTGGCAGCAGGAGGCCAATTAGACCAGAGCCACGAGAGAGACCCATTAGAAAACAGCACAGATGCATCTCCAAGCAGCCCATCAGTCATAAAGCCAGGCTGGGAGCTTTGGCCAAAACACACACACACACGGCACACACACACTGGGGACAGGGGCAGAGATAAAATGGACACTTTAGATAACGACTGTTACCTTTGTTCCTCTGTTGTCATTTGGTGTTTCTTGTGACTCGTTTTGGAATATTTTAATAAATGTGTTTGCCAGACTTCACTCTGTAATTAGTCATGCTTGGCAAGTGAGCAAGAAACATGTCCGCTTAGACTTGGACACAAACAATGGCTGCTCATTTGTGGCTGCAGTGGAAGTGGCACACATCACTGGCAATTAAAATGTTGGACTGATACTCACAACAAAGTGCCCATGGGTAGCAAAATGGTAGCAAAACGATACACATAGCCATGCATTTATCCCTTGATCCTCCCCATCCCCAGCCAGAGAACAGAATGAAGCAGACTGGACTAATGTACTATTAAAAACAAAAAACATGGAAATAGGCAGTGGTCCTAAGCCGAAAAAGAAAGGAAATAAACTAGAACAACAATGTCTACTGCACCTATGCTCTACCAAGGTTTTCAATGTAAATAGTCCGCGTGGACATTTGATTAATTGTTCAGCAGTCTTATGCCTTGGAGGTAGAAGCTGTTACGGAGCCTAATGGTCCAAAACCTGGTGCTCCGGTACCGCTTGACGTGTGGTAGCAGAGAGAACAGCCTATGACTTGGGTGACTGGAGTTGAAAAATGTTTGGGCCTTCCTCTGACACCACCTAGAATAAAGGTCCTGGATGGCAGAAAGCTTTGCCCCAGTGATGTATTTGGCAGTACCCACTACCCTCTGTAGTGCAGAGCATTTGCCGTACCAGGCAGTGATGCAACCGGTCAGGATGCTCTCTATGGTGCAGGTCTAGAACTTTTTGAGGATCTCGGGACCCATGCCAAATCTTTTCAGTGATGAAAAGTTGTTGTCATGCCCTATTCACAACTGTCTTGGTGTGTTTGGACCATGACAGTCCATTGGTAATGTGGACACCAAGGAACTTGAAACTCTCAACCAGCTCCACTTCAGCCGCTTCGATGTAAATGGTAGGCCTGTTCGGCCCTCCTTTTCCTGTAGTTCAGAATCAGCTCCTTTGTCTTGCTCACATTGAGGGAGAAGTTGTTATCCTGGCACCACACAGCTAGGTCTCGGACCTCCTCCCTATAGGCTGTCTCATTGTTGTCGGTGATCAGGCCTACCACTGTTGTGTCGTCAGCTAACTTAATGATGGTATTGGAGTTGTGCTTGGCCACGCAGTCAGGGGTGAAAAGGGAGTACAGGAGGGGACTAAGCATGCACCCCTGAGGGGCCCCTGTGTTGAGGATCAGCATGGCGGTTTGTGTTGTTGCCTACCCTTACCACCTTGGGGTGGTCCGTCAGAAGGTCCAAGATCCAGTTGCAGAGGGAGGTGTTTAGTCCCAGGGTCCTTATCTTAGTGATGAGCTCTGTGGGCACTATGGTGTTGAATGCTGAGCTGTAGTCAATGAACATCATTCTCACATAGGTGTTCCTTTTGTCCAGGTGGGAAAGGGCAGTGTGGAGTGCAATAGAGCTTGCATCTTCTATGGATCTGTTTGGGCGGTATGCACATTGGAGTGGGCACGATGGTGTTGATGTGAGCCATGACTTCCCTTTCAATGCATTTCATGGCTACCGACGTAAGTGCTACGGGGTGGCTATCATTTAGGCAGGTTACATTTTCTTCCTTTGGCACAAGGACTATGGTGGTCTGTTTGAAACATGTACTGTAGATATTACAGACTCAGTCAGGGAGAGGTTGAAAAATGTCAGTGAAGTCAATTGTCAGTTGGTCCGCACATGCTTAGAGTACACATCCTGGTAATCCGTCTGGCCCCGTGGCTTTGTGAATGTTGTCCTGTTTAAAGGTCTTGCTCACATCGGCTACGGAGAGCGTGATCACACAGTCTTCTGGAACAGCTGGTGCTCTCATGCATGATTCAATGCTTCTTGCCTTGAAGCGAGCATGAGGTCATCTGGTAGGCTTGTGTCACTGGGCTGCTCATGTCTGTGTAACGGATGTGAAATGGCTAGCTAGTTAGCGGTGGTGCGCGCTAATAGCATTTCAATCGGTGACGTCACTTGCTCTGAGACCTTGAAGTAGTGGTTCCCCTTGAAGTAGTGGTTCCCCGCGGCTTTTGTGGAGCGATGGGTAACGATGCTTCGGGGGTGACTGTTGATGTGTGCAGAGCGTCCCTGGTTCGCGCCCAGGTCGTGGCGAGGGGACGTACTAAAGTTATACTGTTACATTGATGCACCACCCTCAATTCCCCCATACAACCTCTCTCCCAAGCTCATTTTGGTTACCCTCCCTACTCCTATCCCCAGGACAAGCCTGGGACACTCCTGTCCCCATGCCAGCCCCAACCTTGCGAACCCCGAATGGAACATTGTCACTACTCCGATTCCCTACAGCAGCTCCACTCTTTTGGCGGGAGGTTCATCAGGGTATACTGCACTCTGCCAACACTGCTTTCCCAGTTCCCGCCCCAGCCATTTGAGGGAAGTCTGTCAAATGCTCTCACGTGGTTGGCCAGGGACCGTGGAAAAGTCTCAGCTCACTCAACAAATAGCGGCAGATGACCAGATGATCTGTTAGCTCTTATGGGAATGAGCTAAATACCGCCTCTAACTTTATATCTCATAGGGGGCTTGGAATAATGCACCCAAATGTACGAAGTATGGTTTAAAAATGGACACAATTGACATTTGGGTACAGGAATCGTGTCCTGACATTCTGGTACTGTCTGAAACATGGTGAAATTGTTCTGTATCTGATAAAGACATGGTAAATTATTATAATGTATTTAGATGTGACAGATTACAGAGGGGAAGGAGAGGCCATATATGTAAAATAAAATGTCATTGTCTCCCAATATTTAAATATTTATGTTCCCAAGAAATTTGAGCTCCTGGTTGTAGATGTGTCCATAAACCAAAATACACATTTATTTTCTGCTTGGATTTATTGCCAAGATTTGAATATGGATTGGCTATCCCTGGCCTCAGATCAATTTAAGAGTATATGCATTGATTTTAATCTGACTCAATTGATTTCAAAACACACATGGCTAAATGTGAAAACCTTGTTAACTCCTCCATGATTGATTTCCTTCTTACTAATAACCCCCATAAATATTTGTCTAATGGAGTATTTGCATATGATCTCAGTGATCATTGTTCCATAGTATGTATTAGAGATATGAAGCAGCAAAATCCTAGTTTGATTACGAAGATGACATTTATAAAGTTTTATCCTCAAGGGTTTCTTCGTGAACTGTTCTAACCTGACTTAGCCACTATCTACTGTATTCCTGACCCAACATTTCCACTCCATATTTATTCCTCTGGCAGATAAACACAACCCTTTTAAACAATTAAGAGTCAAAGATAGATGTAACCCTTTGTTTTCTTCGGAGCTATCTGAGCTCATTCAGATGAGAAATCAGGCCTGGGTCAAAGCAAGGAAAACTGACTCCGTAGTGGACTGGCAATAGTTCAGACAATTGAGAAACAAATGTACTATCTTGATTAAGAAAGCTAAATCAAGCTACGTTTCAATCTCTGAATCTGCTGTTGATCTAAATGTTAGAAAAAAATATACACTGAAGTATACAAATTCCTCTTCTTCCCTGCCTAAGCAAGTTCTGTCTGACTCTGAGATCATAACTGAGAAGAATGGAATAAGCAATGCTTTTAATCATCATTTTATCTCAGCAGGCTTTTTCATTTGAGATATATTATGATAGACCCTGGTCAGTCAATCGACTACTCTTTCCTCTGCCAGCCTCAAACTGACTCAACGGTTAACCCGTCAACTTCTAGTGAATATTTGTTTTCATTTCATAAATTTACTAACTGTGATGTGCTAGATGCCTTGCTAAATCCACTGGGGCAATTATAGTTGATCCATTTCTGCTGTTGCTCTTTGCCCCCCTGACTGCTGAATCACCCCCCTTGGCATTTTTCCTATTTTGTTGCCTTACAACCTGGAATTAACATGGATATTTGGGGGGTTTGTATCATTTGCCTACCACTTTGAAGAAACATTTTTTTATTGTGAAACAAACAAGGAATATAACAACAAAACAGAAAACTTGAGCATGCATAACTATTCATCCCACCCAAAGTCAATACTTTGTAGAGCCACCTTTTGCAGCAATTACAGCTGCAAGTCTCTATAAATCTCTATAAGCTTGGCACATCTAGCCACTGGAATTTCTGCCCAATCTTCAAGGCAAACTGCTCCAGATCCTTCAAGTTGGATGGGTTCCGCTGGTCTACAGCAATCTTTAAATCGTACTACAGATTTTCAAGGTGAGGTCTGTGATTTGACTAGGCCATTCCAATACATTTAAATGTTTCCCCTTAAGCCACTGGAGTGTTGCTTAAGCAGCATGTTTAGGTTCATTGTCCTGCTGGAAGGTGAACCTCTGTCCCAGACTAAAATCTCTGGAAGATTGAAACAGGTTTCCCTCAAGAATTTCCCTGTATTTAGCGCCATCCATCATTTCTTCAATTCTGACCAGTTTCCCAGTCCCTGACGAAGAAAAACATCCCCCACAGCATGATGCTGCCACCACCATGCTTCACTCTGGGGATGGTGTTCTCGGGTAATGGGGGGGTATTGGGTTTGCACCAGACACAGATAGATTTATGTCTCATCTGACCAGAGTACCTTCTTCCATATGTTTGTGGAGTCTCCCACATGCCTTTTGTCGAGCACCAAACGTGTTTGCTTATTTCTTTCTTTAAGCAATGTCTTTTTTTTCTGGACACTCTTCTGTAAAGCCCAGCTCTGTGGAGTGTACGTCTTAAAGTGGTCCTATGGACAGATACTCCAATTTCCACTGTGGAGCTGAGTTTTGGTGTGCAGCCATATCTTGGCAGGTTTGTTGTGGTGCCATATTCTTTCATTTTTTTATAATGGATTAAATGGTGATCCGTGGGATGTTCAAAGTTTCAGATATTTTTAAAAACCTAACCCTGATCTGTTTATCTCCACAACTTTAACCCTGACCTGTTTGGAGAGATCCTTGGTGTTCATGGTGTCGCTTGCTTGGTGGTGCCCCTTGCTTCGTGGTGTTGTAGACTCTGAGGCCTTTCGGAACAAGTGTGTATGTACTGAGATCATGTGACAGATCATGTGACACTTAGCTTGCTTACCGGTGGACTTTATTTAACTAATTATGTGACTTTTAAAGGTAATTATTTGCAACAGATCTTATTTAGGGGCTTCTAAGCAAAAGGGGTGAATACATATGCACGCACCACTTTTCCATTTTTATTTTACTGAATTTTTTAAAACAAGTTATATTTTGACTAATTTTGACTATTTTGTGTATGTATGTCCATTACATGAAATCCAAATAAAATCCATTTAAATTACAGGTTGTTAGTCAACAAAATAGGAACAACACTGAGGGGGACGAATACTTTTGCAAGGCACTGTATTTTTAACCTGACAATTATATCTGGTGCTATCCCCAAGGTTAAAAATGGTGGTGACCCTGTGATCTAAATTATTAATTATTGCCCCTTTCTTACCAAGCTAAAATATTACAATCCTTGATGTATTCTCAGCCAAGATCTTGCTCATCTTTGAAACGTATTCTAAACTCACATCAGTTGGGGTTTAGACCAGGTCATAGCAATATCTCTGCTGCATCCCCAGTTACACATGATGTGGTTAACAGTATGGATGAAAGGCAACACCATTATGCTTCCTTCTTCATTGTCACCGGCTTTTGAGACTGTTGATCACTTACTGCTAATTCAGAGACTTTCCTCAATTGGCCTAGACCAGGCTGCATGTAACTGGTTTAAAAATTAATTGACAGATAGAACTCAATATGTATCCACTGATGGTGTTAAAATCCTAGATATTTGAAAGGTGTCCCACAGAAGTTGATACTGGGTTCTGTACTTGTTACTGTTTACATTAACAATATCGACTTGTCTGTAAAAAAAAACTGTAATCTACACTGTAACCTACAGTTCACCACGGTTGACCAGGCTCTATCTGAACTACATTCTGCCTTCATTGTCTTGAAGAAAAACTTTATTGACCTGAAATTAATACTGAATGCAGGTAAAACAAAGTATATGTTGTTCTCTAGAGCACACAAAAATAACTATTATGATTTAATGTCCATGTTGATCGTGTCCCCGCTTACAAATATCTGGGCATCTGGTTATTTCTGAATTAGTTAGTGAAGCTGAGAATACAAAGGTGCTTCATCTATAGAAATAGGTCAGTTTAGTTAGTTTACCTGTGTAATATTGACATAAGCTCAGAAACACTTGTTTTGCAAACACGTTCCTGTTTAATCAATTGCTGTGCTGATCAATGGACAGTTTATTACCTCTGTCAAAGGAATATGTAGCTTAAAGTTGTGTTTATTTGTATGTATTTTTGCAGTAAGTATGGTGACGCAACAATAATACACATCTACAATACGCCTACAGTACCAGTCAAAAGTTCAGACCACACCTACTCATTCCAGGGGTTACAGTTTAGAATAATAGTGAAGACATCAAAACAATGAAAAAACACATGGAACATGTAGTAACCAAAAAAGTACCAAAAATATTTGAGATTTGAGATTCTTCAAAGTAGCCACCCTTTGCCTTGATTACAGCTTGGCATTCTCTCAACCAGCTTCATGATGTAGTCACCTGGTAGGCATAATTTGTGAAATGTTCATTCTTATTGCGTTTGAGCCAATCAGTTGTGTTGTGACAAGGCAGGGGTGGCATACAGTCCAATTTGGTAAAAGACCAAGTCCATATTATGGCAGAAACAGCTCAAATAAGCAAAGAGAAATGAGAGTCCATCATTACTTTAAAACCTGTTAGGGATAGGGGGCAACATTTTCACTTTGGATGAATTGCATGCCCATAGTGAACTGCCTCCTACTCTGTCCCATATGCTAATATATGCAGAGTATTATTACTATTGAATAGAAAACACTCTGAAGTTTCAAAAAAGGTTTGAATTATGTCTGTGAGTATAACGAACTCATAGGGCAGGCAAACTTCCAAACAGGAAGTGGAAATTATGGGGCTGGTTGATTTTCAACTCATTGCCTATTCACATCCAAATAAGATATGGATATGTTCGCCCTTCCTACACCTTCCACTAGATGTCAACAGTCAGTAGAACATGGATTGAAGCCTCTAGTGTGATGTGGGACCGGATGGCAGCTATTTGAGTCACTGGTCTGGCAGTATGCCAGTTCCTGGTTACGCGCAGTAGTCACTATATGCCTTGCGTTCCATTACTCTGTAGACAAAACGAATGCTCCGGTTGGAACGTTATTGGATATATATGAGAACAACATCCTGAAGATTGATTCTCTAATTAGTTTGACCAGTTTATTCGACCTGGAATATAACTTTTTGAAGTTTTCGTCCGAGTTCGCCTGGACCAGCGCCAGCTTTTGGAGTTGAACTAAACCTGCTAGCAAA
Organism: Oncorhynchus gorbuscha; assembly: GCF_021184085.1. Taxonomy (NCBI): domain Eukaryota; kingdom Metazoa; phylum Chordata; class Actinopteri; order Salmoniformes; family Salmonidae; genus Oncorhynchus; species Oncorhynchus gorbuscha. Next base: position 95,730,042 of record NC_060178.1, read on the forward strand.
AGTAGCTAATTGGATACTAGTAATGGACAATATGGAACAAAACAATGATTTATTGCGGAACTAGGATTCCTTGCACTGCATTCTGATGAAAGACCATCAATATTTATGATGTAATTTCGTATTTCTGTTGACTCCAACATGGCTGAGAAATATATTTACTTCTGAGTACCTTCTCAGATTATTGCATGGTATGCTTTTTTCGTGACGTTTTTGAAAAATCAGACACAGCGGTTGCATTAAGAACCAGTGTATCTTTAATTATATGTGAAACATGTATCTTTCGTCAAAGTTTATGATGAGTATTTCTGTTATCTGACGTAGCTCTCTGTAATTACTCCGGATATTTTGGAGGCATTTCTGAACATGGCGCCAGTGTAAACCCGAGATTTGTGGATATAAATATGCATATTATCGAACAAAACATAAATGTATTGTGTAACATGATGTCATATGAGTGTCATCTGATGAAGATCATCAAAGGTTAATTTTATCTCTAATTCTGCTTTTGTGACTATCTTTGGCTGGGAAAAATGGCTGTGTGTTTTTTGGGATTTGGTGGTGATCTGATAAATTGATGTAACACAACATCAAAAAGTAAAGGGGTGTGAAGAAAGAAGCAAAGTTTCTTCCTAAGACTTTCTCCATATGAGCATACAGTATGTACTCTGTGTACTTTCTGAAGGCACTGTAAGACGTGGCAATGCACCATATGGTTCGGATGCCAACCGTCGATAAACCCCCCAAAATAAGAGATGGGTGCAACAACGCTGGTAGATAGTGTAGTTATCTTGTACAACGGTAGACAGGGTCCTTCACCCATGCCTGTCGGGTATTGTTTTCCTGCAGTTCTGTTGTTAACGATGGCGACGGTAGATGTTTGACAGGCGTTAGCGAAGGATATTGGGTGCTAGCTACCTAGCACAATCTAAAATCATAGCAAAAACATAATCAAAACCGCATCATGCTTTTAAAACTCACCTCACAATGATGATCAATTTGAATAAAGTACAACAGCAGGTTTAACCAGAAGGGGACTAGGGTTCCAATTTGGGAACCCCCCCCCACGTTCAGCTGGAAGGTGGCGCATGGAATGGAAAAATATTCCTAAAAATATTTAACCTCCACACATTAACAAGTCCAATGGCTCAAATGAAAGATAAACACCTTGTTTATCTACCCAGCAAGTCAGATTTCTAAAATGTTTTACGGCGAAAACATAGCACATATTTATATTAGATCACCACCGAAACAAACAAAAGGCAAGCGGCTGCCATTTTGTCCCAGAAAAAATCTAATTTAAAAGTAGGATTAAAAAAGAAATAATTCACTAAACTTTTAATTCACTAAAATCTTCATCAGATGACAGTAATATTACATGTTACACAGTACATTTAATTTTTTTTCAAGAATATGCCATTTATATCCATAAATCTCTGTTTACAATGACGACATTTCAAAAAATGCTACTCAATATGTCAGGAGAAATGATGATAGCTCCGACAGATAACAAGCAATAAACATGACTAAATATACATGTTCTACATATATTTACAAAGATACACTTCTTCTTAAATGCAACCGCTGTATTACATTTATTTTTAACGTTACAGACATCGTTCACTGGGCTATACTATGAGTCAGTGCTCAGATATTAGCAGTATGTCTCCTCTACGTTTGGAGTCCACAGAAACACCAAATAACCACATAAATATTCCCTTAGCTTTGATGTTCTTCCATCAGGAGATGTAGAAGGAGTCATACTTACCCAATACATCGTTTGGTTTCACGTTGTGTATCTTCCAATTTACATATTATATGTCCACTAAACTGGTCAAACAATGTGAAAAATCGAGCTTTATGATGTTTTTAGCATGTAGAACAAAGAGCAACGCTAACAGACAACCCGGCTTGAAATGCTGCATCATGGAAAAAGACGTACCCCAAATCGGCCGCGCGCAAAAGAGTGCCTGTTTTTCAGAGGGACACGAGCAATTTCGCCCGCCAAACGTGCAGGGCTCGTGGGATTCTCACAATGAACGTGTCATTTGAAAGCTGACATCGCGCTGAACAGATAGAGACTGTTCCTCGATCCGTAGCTGCCTGGGAAGGGTGGGGGCCATGACGTCAAAGTTGACCCAACTTTTCTCTTCACAAGAGAGAATTTGGGAGAAAGGCTGCCCTGATAGTTCTGCTTTACATACAGACATAATTTAAACGGTTTTATAAACTTTAGAGTGTTTTCTATTCAATAATAATTTGTATATGCATATATTAGCAATTTTGGGAAAAAATATTTTCAGTTTACTATGGGTACGCACTTTCTCCAATGGGGGCAGTATAGAGGCTTAGTGTAAAACATGGTCATTTTGGATTTTGTTTTAAAATGACCAATATCCTACTGTCGCATCATGTACACATATACATGTTGATTTCTAAGACATTCTAAGGTTTGTATCATTCACAACTAAAGTTGCCAAATAACTTAACTGTTCCACATGATATGATCACTTTCATGCTCAACATAGCCACTTCATATGCTCACTTGCTCCCGAATGGGAAACATATCCTGTCTATTTTATTCAGCTAAATTCAATAATATTCTTCTTACTATAAAATCATATAATATCAAATAATGGGACGATATATGCATATCTTGTTGACTAAATGAACAAGCCATATTATGCCCATGCCTATGGCATGAAACATAGCCAGATAACATACAGTAGGCCAACTCATGTTCTGGTTTTTTTAAATGCATTTTCTTCACATCATAATGTTTCTTTAGACCTGATTAAAATAAATAATGGATTCATCATGATGGTGTATGTGAAATACATTTCTTATACTTTTTAAATGTATATGTTCCAAAGGCACGTATCGGTGACTTTTATCCAGCTTGTATTCGTGGAGTTCTGGAGATGCTAAATATGTTTATGTTAATTAACAGTCAATTACAGTGAGACAGGCAGTCTTTTGCGGCACTCTTTTATATGACATTAACCGGCTGTTTTGTTAATGATGGCAAAGATAGGTGTTCGGCACGCTTTAGCAAAGAACACTGGGTGCTAGGATCCAATGGGAACCAATGGGAAGCTCAAACGGGGACGGGGGAGGGGGGGACTCCTGAATTGCGTGCTGCAATCACACACTATTACAGGGCATAGTGATCTCTAATGTCAGTCTGATATTTCTAGTCTGTGCTGGTTCCAATTTTGAACAGAAGTATGCACAGCAGTATGCCATTTTTGAATGGACTCCGAACCTACCAATCCATCGGTCTCTCATCCATAAATGTATGCCATTTGGGTTTTGATAGTAAATTGATGTAGCCCCCCCACACACACACTTCAGTACTTGATGTGTTTGGGAAGTGAAGTCCGTACCTGGAAGCCTCAGCTCAGTGACAAGTGTTATTGAACCATCTGCTTATTGTCAAAGTGTCTAGGTGCAGCTCTGGATCACATTGTGTGTGTGTGTGTGTGTGTGTGTGTGTGTGTGTGTGTGTGTGTGTGTGTGTGTGTGTGTGTGTGTGTGTGTGTGTGTGTGTGTGTGTGTGTGTGTGTGTGTGTGTGTGTGTGTGTGTGTGTGTGTGTGTGTGTGTGTGTGGTACATCTCTGGATCACGTTGTGTGTTAACTGCACTGTCCAATTTACAGTGGCCATTAAGGCGATAAAATGCCATGCTATTGTTTGAGGGGAGCTCCTAACAACAAAACACTTTTTTTCAACGCAATAGGTTTGATCAATTCAACTCTGAAGGTGAAATGTGTGCTTATATTCATAAATCTTGCTCTGATTTATCATCCAAAGGGTCCCAGAGATAACATGAAGTGTTGTTTTGTAAGATAAAATCCTTTTTCATATCCTAAAAAGGTCCATATAGTACGCGCAAACAAATTTGTATTTCCACTCTTTGAATTTGCGAAGTAAAGAATCTGTGAAAATCTCACCCTAAACGTTGTTTGAACGAGTCAATTCACGTTCGTATCTATTCCTCAGTGATCCTAAAAGTTAACAAGACTACACTATTTCATTAAGGGGGTAGCATATCCTATAGGACACCATATTTGGTCAGAGAGCGACTTCTTCATAGCACGCTGAAGACGCGGGCGGCCTTCACTTGAACAACTTTATCTTTGTCAAATAAGCACCAATCAGGGTCAAACAAAGCTTGCTAGATAACCAATGAGCTGGGCTTTACGGGAGTATCCGGAAGCCATGTATATGTTGTAATATGTAGGTACTAACCTTGTACGACAGCATGCCTTTTCATTTTGGACAAAAAATGTATGGATATTATGAAGTTGTGAAGCTGTTTTGCAAATGTTGAACTTATAATATGGCTACTAATAAAAAGCTAAATCAAAGTCCAAGTATACAGATTTGACAATATTCTTGCAGAAAAATTTAATATGAATGCGAATGTCTTTTTCACGATTTGCCCAAACGTACCTGGAGACTTCACACTAAAAGTCTTGAGGATCAGTCATACTCCACGTTATCCATCTGAAACGTTGTGGAGTGGTTGAAAAACAACTTTTCATTTCTCCAACCAAAGTGTATGTACACTTCCGACTTCAATTGTACACTGACTACACAAAAGGTTATGAATACCTGCTCTATCCGTGACATAGACTGACCATGAGAAGGCTATGATCCCTTATTTATGTTACCTGTTAAAAATCCAGTTCAATCAGTGTAGATGAAGGGGAGGAGACGGGATAAATAAGGATTTTTAAGTCTTATTTATTTGAGAAATTGATTATATATGTGTGCCATTCAGAGACATGGATTATATATGTGTGCCATTCAGAGACATGGATTATATATGTGTGCCATTCAGAGACATGGATTATATATGTGTGCCATTCAGAGACATGGATTATATATGTGTGCCATTCAGAGACATGGATTATATATGTGTGCCATTCAGAGACATGGATTATATATGTGTGCCATTCAGAGACATGGATTATATATGTGTGCCATTCAGAGACATGGATTATATATGTGTGCCATTCAGAGACATGGATTATATATGTGTGCCATTCAGAGACATGGATTATATATGTGTGCCATTCAGAGACATGGATTATATATGTGTGCCATTCAGAGACATGGATTATATATGTGTGCCATTTAGAGACATGGATTATATATGTGTGCCATTTAGAGACATGGATTATATATGTGTGCCATTTAGAGATATGGATTATATATGTGTGCCATTCAGAGATATGGATTATATATGTGTGTCATTCACATGGATTATATATGTGTGCCATTCACATGGTTTATATATGTGTGCCATTCACATGGTTTATATATGTGTGCCATTCACATGGTTTATATATGTGTGCCATTCACATGGATTATATATGTGTGCCTTTCACATGGTTTATATATGTGTGCCTTTCACATGGTTTATATATGTGTGCCATTCACATGGTTTATATATGTGTGCCTTTCACATGGTTTATATATGTGTGCCTTTCACATGGTTTATATATGTGTAACGTCGTTCGTCTGTTGTATGAAGAGAGTCAGACCGAAATGCAGCGTGTAGGTTACTCATGACTTTAATGAAAATAATCGTGGTACATGAAATAACTGTATATGAAAACAACAAACGAAACGTGAAACCTATTACAGCCTATCTGGTGACTACAACACTAAGACAGGAACAAACACCCACAAAATACAATGCGAAAGTCAGGCTGTCTAAATACGGTTCTCAATCAGAGACAACGACAAGCACCTGACTCTGATTGAGAATCGCCCCAGGCAGCCAAGCCTAACTAGACAGACCCCTAATCATACACAATTCCAATTACTACAAACCCCAATACGAAACACAACATATAAACCCATGTCACACCCTGGCTTACCCACACATATACCAAAAACACAAAATACAATGACCAAGGCTTGACAGAACCCCCCCCCCCTAAGGTGCGGACTCCGGGACGCACCTCAAGAGCATAGGGAGGGTCCGGGTGGGCGTCTGTCCATGGTGGCGGTTCTGGCTCGGGACTTGGACCCCACTCCATAAATGTCCTAGTTCCTCCCCTTCGCGTCCTGAGATAATCCACCTTCTCCGCCGACCATGGCCTAATAGTCCTCACCCTGATCCCCACATAACTGAGGGGCAGCTCGGGACCGAGGGGCAGCTCGGGACCGAGGGGCAGCTCGGGACAGAGGGGCAGCTCAGGACAGAGGGGCATCTCAGGACAGAGGGGCAGCTCGGGACAGAGGGGCATCTCGGGACAGAAGGGCAGCCCGGGACTGAGGGGCAGCTCGGGACAGAGGGGCAGCTCAGGACAGAGGGGCGTCTCAGGACAGAGGGGCATCTCAGGACAGAGGGGCAGCCCGGGACTGAGGGGCAGCTCGGGACTGAAGGGCAGCTCGGGACCGAAGCAGCCCGGGACTGAGGGGAAGCCCGGTACTGAGAGGAAGCTCAGGCAGGTAGTAGGCTCCGGTAAATCCTGGCTGGCTGGTGGAACTGGATGATTCAGGTTGTCTGGCCGATCTGGCGGATCTTGGCAGACTGGCACTTCTGGCGGATCCTGGCAGACTGGCGACGCTGGGCCAACTGGCAGCGCTGGGCAGACTGGCGGCGCTGGGCAGACTGGGAGCACTGGCGGCACTTCGAAATACTTTTTAAAATCAACTTTAGGTATTAGTAAACGTTAATAATCTATCAAATTGATCATGGGGCGATGTGTATTCAATAGCTCCACGTCTTCAAATCATGGTCGAAAATCTCTCTTCCAAAACATCCTGTTGGAGACCGGAAGGAATGGGATCTCTCTTCCTCGTTTGACCAAGAAACAACTCCCAGGCAATTGACAGGACTGGCGACATCTTGTGGAAGCTGTAGGACTTACAATCTAGGACTTGCAACCCCATCTAATTTGCTGTCCCATAGACAATACATCCAAGTGGCGCATTGATATTTTTTCTAGTTTTTGGTGATCAGTTTTCTTTGCGCTTTTCGATGAAACACACGTTGTGTTATAGTCACAGCCGTGATTTAACCAGTTTTAGAAACGTCAGAGTGTTTTCTATCCACACATACTAATCATATGCATATACTATATTCCTGGCATGAGTAGCAGGACGCTGAAATGTTGCACGATTTTTAACTGAATGTTCAAAAAAGTAAGGGGTAAGCTTATTAAGTTCCCGATCCTGGTACAGCATTTCCTACAGCCGTTGTCTCCTGAGGCCTAGTCTGAGCTGGGGTTCTGAAGAGTCTGTGTTGTTGGGTTGTCTCTTCTGGGGTTGGAACTGTGTGTTTGGGTGTTTCTCTTGCCAGTCAGTCACTGGCTCCTCTTCACATGATGAACAGGTTCCCTCCCTGAAGGACTAGTAAACTAACGCTGCATGAACAAATGGAGGATGTAGATTCTGTTCAGGATTTTTTGTTTTTGTAGATAATTGAAAAATCTTCTTGTTGAAAAATAGAAAAAACAAGACAGTAGGAAATAGACTGTGTACTATCCATTTGGAACACACAAACCTTTCTAAGGGTAACTGGATAAGGCATTGTATTGTAAAGTAGGTCACCTAAATTGTCATACCGGTGAACTTATGTGAGCCTTGTATAAGAAGATAACAGGAACATAACTTACGTCATAGCATAGACACGTGTGTTTTTGTGTGTTCACAACGAGCAGCTTTCAGCATTCTATTATATGTCTACATTTCTGGTCATTGCATTGGGATGTTTGCAACCATTTACTTCTCATCATTGTTTGTGCTTAAAACATCCCTGGTGACATTACTGACTAAGTAAGCCAAATGCTCCACTACTATCTCATCACTGAATTCCTGTGCTGGCATTCCGTCATTTGTGTTACTGTGCCACAGGGCATGAGTCAGACGTGTCGGGTGACAAGAACAGAATACATGGAAGTACATCAAAGCACTTTTTAACTGGGAAGGTTTTGTCCAGAGATGACATATCCACAATATATAATTTCATCCCGAATATAAAGTCTTTAGGAATGCATCAGGGTGTCGACAGTAAAGTGTCCCCCATAAATCTGTTGATTCAAAAACAATAAGAAAAGCCAATATATTAGTTCAAAACTCTCACACTCAACAGTCCAAAATAAAGAGTGCCATCAACACCTTATCATCTTCAGTCCATTGTTCACTATCTATTTAACAGATTGATGAATACATATTATGTCAAGTGTTTCGTTTTAAGGCCTTGTTTTAACTGTCATAAACAATTCCTCCCTGCTGGTATTAGCAGACGTTAAGTGATAACACTGATGCTGGAATAGCATCTTATCACAGTGGTTTAGAGCTCTGCATTTATTATCAATGAGATGGCTGGCATCTGGCGAGGGATGCTGGCATTTTCAGTGCACCTCTCCATCTCCCTCTCCTTGGTTTTCAATCCTAAGTAATGAAATTCTATTAAGGTCCCCAATCACTGCAGAGTATGAAGCATAGGAGCAAAGGAGAGAGAGAGGAGGGGATAGAAAAGGGGAACCTGAGTAGTGTTATCAAATCAAATCAAATCAAATCAAATTTATTTATATAGCCCTTCGTACATCAGCTGATATCTCAAAGTGCTGTACAGAAACCCAGCCTAAAACCCCAAACAGCAAACAATGCAGGTGTAAAAGCACGGTGGCTAGGAAAAACTCCCTAGAAAGGCCAAAACCTAGGAAGAAACCTAGAGAGGAACCGGGCTATGTGGGGTGGCCAGTCCTCTTCTGGCTGTGCCGGGTAGAGATTATAACAGAAAATGACCAAGATGTTCAAATGTTCATAAATGACCAGCATGGTCAAATAATAATAAGGCAGAACAGTTGAAACTGGAGCAGCAGCACAGTCAGGTGGACTGGGGACAGCAAGGAGCCATCATGTCAGGTAGTCCTGGGGCACGGTCCTAGGGCTCAGGTCCTCCGAGAGAGAGAAAGAAAGAGAGAATTAGAGAGAGCATATGTGGGGTGGCCAGTCCTCTTCTGGCTGTGCCGGGTGGAGATTATAACAGAACGTGGCCAAGATGTTCAAATGTTCATAAATGACCAGCATGGTTGAATAATAGTAAGGCAGAACAGTTGAAACTGGAGCAGGAGCATGGCCAGGTGGACTGGGGACAGCAAGGAGTCCTCATGTCAGGTAGTCCTGGGACATGGTCCTAGGGCCCAGGCCAGTTGAAACTGGAGCAGCAGCATGGCCAGGTGGACTGGGGACAGCAAGGAGTCATCATGTCAGGTAGTCCTGGGGCATGGTTCTAGGGCTCAGGTCCTCCGAGAGAGAGAAAGAAGGAGAGAAGGAGAGAATTAGAGAACGCACACTTAGATTTACACAGGACACCGAATAGGACAGGAGAAGTACTCCAGATAAACAAACTGACCCTAGCCCCCGACACATAAACTACTGCAGCATAAATACTGGAGGCTGAGACAGGAGGGGTCAGGAGACACTGTGGCCCCATCCGAGGACACCCCGGACAGGGCCAAACAGGAAGGATATAACCCCACCCACTTTGCCAAAGCACAGCCCCCACACCACTAGAGGGAAATCTACAACCACCAACTTACCATCCTGAGACAAGGCCGAGTATAGCCCACAAAGATCTCCGACACGGTACAACCCAAAGGGGGGAAACCCAGACAGGCCGACCACAACAGTGAATCAACCCACCCAGGTGACGCACCCCCCCAGGGACGGCACGAGAGAGCCCCAGCAAGCCAGTGACTCAGCCCCGTAACAGGGTTAGAGGCAGAGAATCCCAGTGGAAAAAGGGGAACCGGCCAGGCAGAGACAGCAAGGGCGGTTCGTTGCTCCAGAGCCTTTCCGTTCACCTTCCCACTCCTGGGCCAGACTACACTCAATCATATGACCCACTGAAGAGATGAGTCTTCAGTAAAGACTTAAAGGTTGAGACCGAGTTTGCGTCTCTGACATGGGTAGGCAGACCGTTCCATAAAAATGGAGCTCTATAGGAGAAAGCCCTGCCTCCAGCTGTTTGCTTAGAAATTCTAGGGACAATTAGGAGGCCTGCGTCTTGTGACCGTAGCGTACGTATAGGTATGTACGGCAGGACCAAATCAGAGAGGTAGGTAGGAGCAAGCCCATGTAATGCTTTGTAGGTTAGCAGTAAAACCTTGAAATCAGCCCTTGCTTTGACAGGAAGCCAGTGTAGAGAGGCTAGCACTGGAGTAATATGATCAAATTTTTTGGTTCTAGTCAGGATTCTAGCAGCCGTATTTAGCACTAACTGAAGTTTATTTAGTGCTTTATCCGGGTAGCCGGAAAATAGAGCATTGCAGTAGTCTAACCTAGAAGTGACAAAAGCATGGATTAATTTTTCTGCATCATTTTTGGACAGAAAGTTTCTGATTTTTGCAATGTTACGTAGATGGAAAAAGCTGTCCTCGAAATGGTCTTGATATGTTCTTCAAAAGAGAGATCAGGGTCCAGAGTAACGCCGAGGTCCTTCACAGTTTTATTTGAGACGACTGTACAACCATTAAGATTAATTGTCAGATTCAACAGAAGATCTCTTTGTTTCTTGGGACCTAGAACAAGCATCTCTGTTTTGTCCGAGTTTAATAGTAGAAAGTTTGCAGCCATCCACTTCCTTATGTCTGAAACACATGCTTCTAGCGAGGGCAATTTTGGTGCTTCACCGTGTTTCATTGAAATGTACAGCTGTGTGTCATCCGCATAGCAGTGAAAGTTTACATTATGTTTTCGAATAACATCCCCAAGAGGTAAAATATATAGTGAAAACAATAGTGGTCCTAAAACAGAACCTTGAGGAACACCGAAATGTACAGTTGATTTGTCAGAGGACAAACCATTCACAGAGACAAACTGATATCTTTCCGACAGATAAGACCTAAACCAGGCCAGAACATGTCCGTGTAGACCAATTTGGGTTTCCAATCTCTCCAAAAGAATGTGGTGATCGATGGTATCAAAAGCAGCACTAAGGTCTAGGAGCACGAGGACAGATGCAGAGCCTCGGTCCGATGCCATCAAAATGTCATTTACCACCTTCACAAGTGCCGTCTCAGTGCTATGATGGGGTCTAAAACCAGACTGAAGCATTTCGTATACATTGTTTGTCTTCAGGAAGGCAGTGAGTTGCTGCGCAACAGCCTTCTCTAAAATCTTTGAGAGGAATGGAAGATTTGATATAGGCCGATAGTTTTTATATTTTCTGGGTCAAGGTTTGGCTTTTTCAAGAGAGGCTTTATTACTGCCACTTTTAGTGAGTTTGGTACACATCCAGTGGATAGAGAGCCGTTTATTATGTTCAACATAGGAGGGCCAAGCACAGGAAGCAGCTCTTTCAGTAGTTTAGTTGGAATAGGGTCCAGTATACAGCTTGAAGGTTTAGAGGCCATGATTATTTTCATCATTGTGTCAAGAGATATAGTACTAAAACACTTGAGCGTCTCTCTTGATCCTAGGTCCTGGCAGAGTTGTGCAGACTCAGGACAACTGAGGTTTGGAGGAATACGCAGGTTTAAAGAGGAGTCCGTAATTTGCTTTCTAATAATCATAATCTTTTCCTCAAAGAAGTTCATGAATTTATCACTGCTAAAGTGCAAGTCATCCTCTCTTGGGGAATGCTGCTTTTTAGTTAGCTTTGCCACAGTATCAAAAAGGAATTTCGGATTGTTCTTATTTTCCTCAATTAAGTTAGAAAAATAGGACGATCGAGCAGCAGTAAGGGCTCTTCGGTACTGCACGGTACCATCCTTCCAAGCTAGTCGGAAGACTTCCAGTTTGGTGTGGCGCCATTTCCGTTCCAATTTTCTGGAAGCTTGCTTCAGAGCTCGGGTATTTTCTGTGTACCATGGAGCTAGTTTCTTATGAGACATTTTTTTAGTTTTTAGGGGTGCAACTGCATCTAGGGTATTGCGCAAGGTTAAATTGAGATCCTCAGTTAGGTGGTTAACGGATTTTTGTCCTCTGGCGTCCTTGGGTAGGCAGAGGGAGTCTGGAAGGGCATCAAGGAATCTTTGTGTTGTCTGTGAATTTATAGCACGACTTTTGATGTTCCTTGGTTGGGGTCTGAGCAGATTATTTGTTGCAATTGCAAACGTAATAAAATGGTGGTCTGATAGTCCAGGATTATGAGGAAAAACATTAAGATCCACAACATTTATTCCATGGGACAAAACTAGGTCCAGCGTATGACTGTGAGAGTGAGTGGGTCCAGAGACATGTTGGACAAAACCCACTGAGTCGATGATGGCTCCAAAAGCCTTTTGGAGTGGGTCTGTGGACTTTTCCATGTGAATATTAAAGTCACCAAAGATTAGAATATTATCTGCAATGACTACAAGGTCTGATAGGAATTCAGGGAACTCAGTGAGAAACGCTGTATATGGCCCAGGAGGCCTGTAAACAGTAGCTATAAAAAGTGATTGAGTAGGCTGCATAGATTTCATGACTAGAAGCTCAAAAGACGAAAAACGTCATTTTCTTTTTTGTAAATTGAAATTTGCTATCGTAAATGTTAGCAACACCTCCGCCTTTGCGGGATGCACGGGGATATGGTCACTAGTGTAGCCAGGAGGTGAGGCCTCATTTAACACAGTAAATTCATCAGGCTTAAGCCATGTTTCAGTCAGGCCAATCACATCAAGATTATGATCAGTGATTAGTTCATTGACTATAATTGCCTTTGAAGTAAGGAATCTAACATTAAGTAGCCCTATTTTGAGATGTGAGGTATCATGATCTCTTTCAGTAATGACAGGAATGGAGGTGGTCTTTATCCTAGTGAGATTGCTAAGGCAAACACCGCCATGTTTAGTTTTGCCCAACCCAGGTCGAGGCACAGACACGGTCTCAATGGTGATAGCTAAGCTGACTACACTAACTATGCTAGTGGCAGACTCCACTATGCTGGCAGGCTGGCTAATAGCCTGCTGCCTGGCCTGCACCCTATTTCATTGTGGAGCTAGAGGAGTTAGAGCCCTGTCTATGTTGGCAGATAAGATGAGAGCACCCCTCCAGCTAGGATGGAGTCCGTCACTCCTCAGCAGGTCAGGCTTGGTCCTGTTTGTGGGCGAGTCCCAGAAAGAGGGCCAATTATCTACAAATTCTATCTTTTGGGAGGGGCAGAAAACAGTTTTCAACCAGCGATTGAGTTGTGAGACTCTGCTGTAGAGCTCATCACTCCCCCCTAACTGGGAGGGGGCCAGAGACAATTACTCGATGCCGACACATCTTTCTAGCTGATATGCACGCAGAAGCTATGTTGCGCTTGGTGATCTCTGACTGTTTCATCCTAACATCGTTGGTGCCGACGTGGATAACAATATCTCTATACTCTCTACACTCGCCAGTTTTAGCTTTAGCCAGCACCATCTTCAGATTAGCCTTAACGTCGGTAGCCCTGCCCCGGGTAAACAGTGTATGATCGCTGGATGATTCGCTTTAAGTCTAATACTGCGGGTAATGGAGTCGCCAATGACTAGAGTTTTCAATTTGTCAGAGCTAATGGTGGGAAGCTTCGGCGTCTCAGACCCCGTAACGGGAGGAGTAGAGACCAGAGAAGACTCGGCCTCTGACACCGACCCGCTGCTTAATGGGGAGAACCGGTTGAAAGTTTCTGTCTGCTGAATGAGCGACACCGGTTGAGCGTTCCTACAGCATTTCCTACCAGAAACCGTGAGAAAGTTGTCCGGCTGCGGGGACTGTGCCAGGGGATTTATACTACTATCTGTACTTACTGGTGGCACAGACGCTGTTTCATCCTTTCCTACACTGAAATTACCCTTGCCTAACGATTGCGTCTGAAGCTGGGCTTGCAGTACAGCTATCCTCGCCGTAAGGCGAGCACAGCGGCTGCAATTAGAAGGCATCATGTTAATGTTACTACTTAGCTTCGGCTGTTGGAGGTCCTGACGAATCGTGTCCAGATAAAGCGTCCGGAGTGAAAAAGTCGAGGAAAAAATAAATATATGAACGGTAATTAAAAAAGTGTTATAACCTTCCGTGTGTGTGTGTGTGTGTGTGTGTGTGTGTGTGTGTGTGTGTGTGTGTGTGTGTGTGTGTGTGTGTGTGTGTGTGTGTGTGTGTGTGTGTGTGTGTGTGTGTGTGTGTGTGGTACATCTCTGGAACTCGATTACTAAAACTGATGATGAAAACCATGCCTTAAAATAAATCTTAAAAACAGTCCTGCATGAACCATACATGTGTTCATGCAGTGTGTGTGTATGAGAGTTGGTCAGTGTGTGTGTGTGTGAGAGTTTGTCAGTGTGTGTAAACAGTCTATGATGTTCACAGTGGGGCGCAGCAAACACTCACAGAGTGGGGGGCTGTGTTGTGAGACAGGAGTTAAGGCTTGGAAGAGGTGCAGACAATTCATGATGGGCACAGAGGGAGAGCCAGAGAGACATTCTCTCCCCTCCTTGCCTCAGTGCTCCAGCCCCCTCCCCTGTTACACCCGAGCATGCCCCACAGACGGGCCCTGTGTGGGGACCTTGCGTCGGCAGGTGCCACCTCCATCCCTCACTCCATGCCACACTCATTTCTCACAACAAGCAGGAAGCATAGGGCCAGGCACTGGGGACCAGACACTGAAATTGAAAAGAGAGAGGCCCCGTGTTTAGCCCTGACCACAGAAAACACATTTTATCCTGCTGGTGGTGTTTCTGCTGCTCCCCTAATGGTGTTCACACAACCAGCAAATGAAAACACGCCTGTTTTGCTTGTCTGACTTTGAGCCTATGACCATACTGCACTAAAGATTTGTTTGTGTTTGACATTTTTTAACAAGGTAGTATACTCTGAGTGTACAAAACCTTAGGAACACTTGTTCTTTCCATGACATACAGAGTATTCCAAACATTAGGGACACCTTTCGAATATTGAGTTGCAACCCATTTTGCCCTCAACTTAGGCCAGCATCCTGTGAAACTCTTTCAAGTCCATGCCCCGACGAATTGAGGCTGTTCTGAGGGAAAAAAGGGCTGCTACCATATATTAGGAATGTGTTCTTAATGTTTTGTACAAATAAAATAACATTTAAAATCAAACCAAATTGTATTGGTTACATACACATGGTTAGCAGATGTTAATGCGAGCATAGCAAAGCTTCTGCTTCTAGTTCCGACAATGCAGTAATATCTAACAAGTAATCTAACAAATTCACAACAACTACCTTATACACACCAATGTAAAGGGATGAATAAGAATATGTTCATATCAATATATGGACGAGCGATGGCCGTGCAGAATAGGCAAGATGCAGTAGATGGTATAGAAAACAGTATATACATACGAGATGTTTAATGTAGGATATGTAAACATTAGAGTGGCGTTATGTAAAGTGACTAGTGATACCTGTATTACAGTTTTTTCCAACTACTTACACAAGTTTTCAAAACTGTCTCCTTTTTTTCAAAACTCTACACACAATTCCCAAAACTGCACACACAAAATGCAAAATGCCTCACATCTCCTTCAAAATGTAACACTGCATTCAAAATGCCATAAACACATGTCAGAATGAAGCATTTGCATCAAATGGCAAACACTGCTTTCATAATGCTACATTTTTGGATACACCATGTAAACACTGTTGTTTTAAATCTAAACCTCTTTGGTCTTTCATAGGCTTATATCTACATTCCAATACAATGTTCTACAGTGAAAGTAATCGGCTGAGAGGCGTAACAAGTACACTGTAAACACCAATGCAATGTAGAAACAGAAAATATTTATTAGGCCAAACATTACTCTTGTATACAGTAGCATACAACAAAACCATAAACATATGTAAACCAAAAGTATATTCTTTAGAATACAGTAAAGAACACAATTGTGTGTGTGGAGTCCCAAGAGGGCAGTACAGGAATTGGTAGGGTGGGGGGTTTCATCTCTTCTCCGGCCTGAGTCTGGCCACGATACTTCGTCCACATCACAAGATAGGTTCTCTCTTGCCAAACATCGAGGGAAGAATCTCCTAACATGGCGTATCCAACATTGGACAGAGGCAACCTCTATGTCCCCACATAGACCATATTCATAATTGCAGTCTCTCCTACATCTGTAAACAAGTGTCCTCGTCCTCCATGATGTCTTTGCCTTTCCACTCTGTACAGAATTCAAACACAGTATGTGTTCAGCATAGGAACTGTAAACAAAGTACAACAAAATGTAGTACAGCATGATAACCAACCTCATTCATTCAATGCAGTGCAGTAAATGGATGGCTTAGAGTTACAAATGTTTATGCAATACTATGCAGTCATACGTATTTTACAGTACATTAACCGTGGTTGATCACATGATCAACAAATTTTTCCCTAATCTCATTCTTTGCCCTCGTCCTCTTCCTCTCCCTCCTACTCCTCTTGCTCTCTGTCCATTGTTGGCATCCATTGTTCAAAACAGGTAATCTGACCTTTGACCTATTTATAGGCCTATACTACAGTAAAGCAGTGATTGGTTAGTGATCAGATTAGCTATTAGTGTTTGTACATGTGAGGAGTGTGTGACCTGGTGAATAAGTGCAGCATTTTGATTGGTTGTGTTTGGAAAAGGAAAGCAAGTCACTTCCTGTTAGATATTTGTGTTTTAGGTTGAGACTTGTGTGTAGTATTTTGAAAAAAGTGTTTTATGCAATTGACAACTGAGTTAAAGGCTGAGAAATATCTTATGGGTTTTCACATTTGGTGTGTAGTTTTGCACTTTGAGTGAGAGGTTTCAAAAATCCTGTGACATGAAAAGATTTTGTGTGTAAGCAGTTGGAAAAAACTGTAAGTCCATTTATTTAAGTGCCAGAGATTTGAGTCTGTATGTTGCCAGCAGCCTCTCTATGTTAGTGATGGCTGTTTAACCGTCTGATGGCATTGAGATAGAAGCTGATTTTTAGTCTCTCGTCCCAGCTTTGATAAACCTGTACAGGCCTCGCCTTCTGGATGATAGCGGTGTGAACAGGAAGTGGCTCGGGTGGTTGTTGTCCTTGGTTGATCTTTTTGGCCTTCCTGTGACATTGGGTGCTGTAGGTGTCCTGGGGGAAGGTAGTTTGCCCCCGGTGATGCGTTGTGCAGACCGCACTACCCTCTGGAGAGCGATTGAGGGCAGTGATACAGCCCGACAGGACACTCTCGATTGAGCTTCTGTAAAAGTTTGTGAGTGACAAGCCAAATTTCTTCAGCCTCCTGAGGTTGAAGAGATGCTGTTGCACCTTCTTCACCACATTGTCTGTGTGGTTGGACCATTTCAGTTTGTTCATGATGTGTACGCCGAGGAACTTAAAACTTTCTACCCTCTCCACTACTGTCCCGTCGATGTGGATAAGGGGTTTCCTGAAGTCCACAATCATCTCCTGTGAAGTCCACAATCATCTCCTGTGTTTTGTTGACATTGAGTGTGAGGTTATTCTCCTGACACCACAGTCTGAGGGCCCTCACCTCCTCCCTGTAGGCCGTCTCGTCATTGTTGGTAATCAGGCCTACCACTGTAGCGTCGTCCGCAAACTTGATGACTGAGTTGGAGATGTGCATGGCAACGCAGTCATGGGTGAACAGGGAGTACAGGAAAGGGCTGAGAACGCACCCTTGTGAAGCCCCAGTGTTAAGGATCAGCAGGGTGGAGATGTTGTTTCCTACCTTCACCACCTGGGGGAAATCCGTCAGAAAGTCCAGGACCCAGTTCCACAAGGCGGAACAGAATTCTTACATAGGTATTGCTCTTGTCCAGATGGGATAGGGCAGTGTGCAGTGTGATGGCGGTTGCATTGTCAGTGGACCTATTAGTGAGGTAAGCAAATTGGAGTGTTTCTAGCATATCAGGTCAGGTGGAGTTGATTTGATCCTTGACTAGTCTCTCAAAGCAAGTAATTTAGTTCAGTTACCTTAGATTTATTGGTAACAGGAACAATGGTGGCCCTCTTGAAGCATGTGAGGACAACAGACTTGGATAGAGATTCATTGAATATGTCCGTAAACACACCATCCAGCTGGTCTGCTCATGCTCTGAGATGCGGCTAGGGATGCCGTCTGGGCCGGCAGCCTTGCGAGGGTTAACACTTTTAAATGTTTTACTCACATTGGCCATGGAGAAGGAGAGTCCACAGGCTTTAGTAGCGGGCCGTGTCAGTGGCACTGTATTGTCCTCAAAGCAAGCAAGAAGGTGTTTAATTTGTCTGGGAGCAAGACGTTGATGTCCGCAACGGGGCTGGTTTTCTTTTTGTAATCCGTGATTGACTGTAGACCCTGCCACATACTTCCCATGTTTGAGCCTTTGAATTGCGACTCTACTTTGTCTCTATACTGAATCTTTGCTTGTTTTATTGCCTTGCAGAGGGAATAGCTGCATTGTTTGTATTCAGTCATGTTTGTCACGCCCTGGCCATAGAGAGGCTGTTATTCTCTATTTTGGTTAGGCCAGGGTGGGCATCCTATGTTATTTTTTCTATGTATTTCTTTGTTTTTTGCTGGGTATGGTTCTCAATCAGGGACAGCTGTCTATCGTTGTCTCTGATTGGGACTCGTACTTAGGTAGCCTTTTCCCACCTGTGTTTTGTGGGTAGTTATTTTCTGTTTTGTGTGTCTGCACCAGACAGAATGGTTTCGTTTGTTCCGCTTTGTTATGTTTTGTTCTAGTGTTCAGTTTTAAGCAAAAATCATGAACCCGTAGCACGCTGCACCTTGGTCCTCTTCTTCAAACAGCCGTTTCAATGTTTCCAGTCACCTCGCCATAATTAAAATGATTAAAATGCTGCCATCAATCCACGTTTTCTGGTTAGGAAAGGTTTTAATTGTCACAGTGGGTACAACAATTCCGATGCACTTGCTAATAAACTCACTCACAGAGTCAGTGTATACATCAATGTTATTGTCTGAGGGTTATCCGGATCAAATCCCAGTTCACGTGATCGAATCAATCTTGAAGCATGGAATCCGATTGGTCAGACCAGCGTTGTATAGACCTGAGTACGGGCATTTCCTGTTTTAGTTTCTGTCTATAGGCTGGGAGCAACAAAATGGAGTCATGGTCAGATTTCCTGAAGGCAGGGCGGGAGAGGGTTTTGAATGCTTTCCGGAAGTTAGAATAGCAATGACCCAGAATGCTACCAGCTCGTGTCGCGCATTCGATATGCTGATAGAATTTAGGAAGTCTTGTTCGCAGATTAGCTTTGTTAAAACCCCCACCAACAATAAACGCAGCCTCTGGATGTATGGTTTCCAGTTTATGTAGAGTCCAGTGAAGTTCTTTCAGGGCCGATGAGGTATCTGCTTGGAAGGAGATATACATGGCTGTGACTATAATCAAAGATAATTCTATTGGAAGATAATGCGGTCGGGATGTAATTGTAAGGAATTCTAGATCAGATGAACAAAAGGACTTGAGTTCCTGTATGTTGTTGTGATTACAGTATGAGTCGTTAACTAGAAGGCATACACCCCCACCCTTCTTCTTACAAATATGTTTTTTTCTGTTGACGCGATGCATGAAGAAACCAGGTGGCTGTACCGACTCTGACAACATACCAAAGTGAGCCATGTTTCTGTGAAACAGAGAATGCTACAATCTCTGATGTCTCTCTGGAAGGCAACTCAAGCCCTAATTTCGTCCACCTTGTTATCTAGAGATTGGACATTGGCGAGTAATATGCTTGGAAGCGGTGGATGGTGTGCTCGCCTTCTGAGTCTGACCAGTACTCTGACTGCTCCGTCTGCCTCTCCAGTGGTGACCGCGTTGTTTTGGGTCGGCCTCTGGGATAAAATCCCATGTCCATGCTAGATGTCCGAACAAAGGATCCACTTCAGGAAAGACGTATTCCTGGTCGTAATGTTGGTAAGGTAACATAGCTTTTATATCAAATAGTTCTTCCTGGCTGTATGTAATAACACTTGAGATGTCAAAACCTACAGTATAGAATATCAATAAGAATAAAAACAATAAAAACAATTTGTAATCCCCCCCAAAAAACAACAACTAGAACTTAGCCACATTCCTAATTTATTGATTAAATCAATTCCAGTCAGAACTCATCAGTGATTGTCAGTGATTGGCCAATGTGGTGTCTTCTTCTGGGTGTCGGTGATGAATGATTGCATCTGATAGGCTGGATACCCTCAGTGGGGGCGAGGGCAGTACCCTGCTGTCAGTGGGCGTCATCCGTCCCCTTCCCTCCGTGGGGAAGGTGACTCAGAGTGCCACTTGTTCTGTGGATTGGCAGTGATACATGTTCCCCCTGTTCCCCTACCACTCTGCCTCCCTCCTTCAGTAACTTTAGGTGAACCAGCACAAAGGCAAAGGCTGTGGCAGAGCCAGAGCCAGAAGCAGAGGGCAGGCTATGGCAGATACCGAGGCTGTGGCAGAGACAATGGCAGTGGCAGACATGGAGTCTGTGGCAGACAGACACTGAGTGAGATTGGGAGTGGCAGAGGCAAAGGTAGGGGCAGTAGTAGAGGCAGAGGCAAATATAGGGGAAGCAGTAGAGGCAGAGGCAGCAGTAGAGGTATGGGCAGCAGCAAGGGCAGGGGCAGCAGTAGAGACAGGGGCAGCAAAAGGGGCAGCAGTAGAGGTGTGGGCAGCAGTAGAGGCAGGGGCAGCAGTAGTCAGGGGCAGCAGTAGAGACAGGGGCAGCCAAAGAGGCAGCAGTAGAGGTGTGGGCAGCACTAGAGGCAGGGGCAGTAGTACTGACAGGGAAAGCAGTAGATGCATGGCCAGCTGTAGATTAAGGGGCAGCAATAGAGGCAGCAATAGAGGCAGGAACAGTAAGAGAGGTGTGGACAGCAGCATGGGCAGCAGTAGGAAGGGACAGCACTAGAGGCAGGGGCAGCAGTAGAGGAAGGCGGAGCAGCAATGGCAGCAGTAGAGACAGGGGAGCAGTAGAGACAGGGGAGCAGTAGAGACAGGGGCAGCAGTAGAGGCAGGGGCAGCAGTAGAGACAGGGGAGCAGTAGAGACAGGGGCAGCAGTAGAGGCAGGGGCAGCAGTAGACACATCTCTACTGCTATCCCGCTATCTCTCTCTGAATGACCTTCTTGATCCAAATCAGTCAGGTTTCAAGACTAGTCATTCAACTGAGACTGCTCTCCTCTGTATCACGGAGGCGCTCCGCACTGCTAAAGCTAACTCTCTCTCCTCTGCTCTCATCCTTCTAGATCTATCGGCTGCCTTCGATACTGTGAACCATCAGATCCTCCTCTCCACCCTCTCCGAGTTGGGCATCTCCGGCGCGGCCCACGCTTGGATTGCGTCCTACCTGACAGGTCGCTCCTACCAGGTGGTGTGGCGAGAATCTGTCTCCTCACCACGCGCTCTCACCACTGGTGTCCCCCAGGGCTCTGTTCTTGGCCCTCTCCTATTCTCGCTATACACCAAGTCACTTGGCTCTGTCATAACCTCACATGGTCTCTCTTATCATTGCTATGCAGACGACACACAATTAATCTTCTCCTTTCCCCCTTCTGATGACCAGGTGGCGAATCGCATCTCTGCATGTCTGGCAGACATATCAGTGTGGATGACGGATCACCACCTCAAGCTGAACCTCGGCAAGACGGAGCTGCTCTTCCTCCCGGGGAAGGACTGCCCGTTCCATGATCTCGCCATCACGGTTGACAACTCCATTGTGTCCTCCTCCCAGAGCGCCAAGAACCTTGGCGTGATCCTGGACAACACCCTGTCGTTCTCAACCAACATCAAGGCGATGGCCCGTTCCTGTAGGTTCATGCTCTACAACATCCGCAGAGTACGACCCTGCCTCACACAGGAAGCGGCGCAGGTCCTAATCCAGGCACTTGTCATCTCCCGTCTGGATTACTGCAACTCGCTGTTGGCTGGGCTCCCTGCCTGTGCCATTAAACCCCTTCAACTCATCCAGAACGCCGCAGCCCGTCTGGTGTTCAACCTTCCCAAGTTCTCTCACGTCACCCCGCTCCTCCGTTCTCTCCACTGGCTTCCAGTTGAAGCTTGCATCCGTTACAAGACCATGGTGCTTGCCTACGGAGCTGTGAGGGGAACGGCACCTCAGTACCTCCAGGCTCTGATCAGGCCCTACACCCAAACAAGGGCACTGCGTTCATCCACCTCTGGCCTGCTCGCCTCCCTACCACTGAGGAAGTACAGCTCCCGCTCAGCCCAGTCAAAACTGTTCGCTGCCCTGGCCCCCCAATGGTGGAACAAACTCCCTCACGACGCCAGGACAGCGGAGTCAATCACCACCTTCCGGAGACACCTGAAACCCCACCTCTTTAAGGAATACCTAGGATAGGATAAGTAATCCCTCTCACCCCCCCCCCCTAAGTTTTAGATGCACTATTGTTAAGTGACTGTCCCACTGGATGTCATAAGGTGAATGCACCAATTTGTAAGTCGCTCTGGATAAGAGCGTCTGCTAAATGACTTAAATGTAAATGTAAATGTAGACATGGGCAGCAGTAGAGACATGGGCAGCAGTGAGTGGGAAGAAGCAAGTGCAGCAGTAGAGGAAGGGGCAGCAGTAGAGACAGGGGAGCAGTAGAGACAAGGGGAGAAGTAGAGACAGGGGCAGCATTAGAGTCAGGGACGGCAGTAGAGGCAGGGGTAGCAGTAGAGTTGTGGGCAGCATTAGAGGCAGGGACGGCAGTAGAGGCAGGGGTAGCAGTAGAGGTGTGGGCAGCGTTAGAGTCAGGGGCAGCAGTAGAGGCAGGGATAGCAGTAGAGTTGTGGGCAGCATTAGAGTCAGGGGCAAAAGTAGAGGCAGGGGCAGGATAAGAGAAAGGGGAAGCTGTAGAGGCAGGGTCAGCTGTAGAGGATGGATCTGCAGTAGAGACATGGCAGCAGTAGAGACAGGGGCAATAGTAGAGACAGGGGCAAAAGTAGAGACAGGGGCAGTAGTAGAAACAGGGGCAATAGTAGAGACAGGGGCAATAGTAGAGACAGGGGCAGTAGTAGAGACAGGGGCAGTAGTAGAGACAGGGGCAATAGTAGAGACAGGGGCAGTAGTAAAGACAGGGGCAGCAGTAGAGACAGCAGTAGAGGCGTGGGCAATAGTAGAGACAGGGGCAGTAGTAAAGACAGGGGCAGCAGCAGGGACAGCAGTAGAGGCGTGGGCAGTATTAGATGCTGGGGCTGTACTAGTAACAGGAGCAGCAGTAGAGACATGGGCAGTAGTAGAGACATGGGCAGTAGTAGAGACATGGGCAGTAGTAGAGACGTGGGCAGTAGTAGAGACAGAGGCAGCAGTAGAGACATGGGCAGCAGTAGAGACATGGGCAGTAGTAGAGACAGAGGCAGCAGTAGAGACATGGGCAGCAGTAGAGACATGGGCAGCAGTAGAGACATGGGCAGTAATAGAGACAGAGGCAATAGTAGAGACATGGGCAGCAGTAGAGACATGGCAGTAGTAGAGGCGTGGGCAGTAGTAGAGACAGAGGCAGCTGTAGAGACATGGGCATCAGTAGAGACATGGGCAGCAGTAGAGACATGGGCAGCAGTAGAGACATGGGCAGTAGTAGAGACAGAGGCAATAGTAGAGACATGGGCAGCAGTAGAGACATCGGCAGTAGTAGAGACAGAGGCAGCAGTATAGGCAGGGGCAGGGGAAGGGGCAGCAGTAGAGGCAATGGCAGAGGTGTGGAGGCAGTAGAGGCAGGGGCATTAGTAAAGCTAGGGGCAGCAGTGGAGGAAGGGGAAGTAGTAGAGACAATGGCATGTGGTCAAGACATGGACAGCAGTAGAGAAAGGGGCAGCAGCAGCAAGGGCAGCAGTAGAGGCAGGGGTAGCAGTAGATGCAGGGGTAGCAGTAGAGTTGTGGGCAGCATTAGAGTCAGGGGCAGCAGTAGAGGCAGGGGTAGCAGTAGAGTTGTGGGCAGCATTAGAGTCAGGGGCAGCAGTAGAGGCAGGGGTAGCAGTAGAGTTGTGGGCAGCATTAGAGTCAGGGACAGCAATAGAGACAGGGGCAGCAGGGGCAGCAGTAGAGGCAGGGTTAGCAGTAGAGTTGTGGGCAGCATTAGAGTCAGGGACAGCAGTAAAGGCAGGGGTAGCAGTAGAGACAGGGGCAGCAGTAGAGGCAGGGGTAGCAGTAGAGTTGTGGGCAGCATTAGAGTCAGGGACAGCAGTAAATGCAGTGACAGCAGTAGAGGCAGGGGTAGCAGTAGAGTTGTGGGCAGTATTAGAGTCAGGGACAGCAGTAGAGGCAGGGGCATTATTAGAGACAGGGGCAGCGGTAGAGGCAGGGACAGTAGTAGAGACAGGGGCAGCAGTAGAGTCATGGCAGCATTAGAGTCAGGGACAGCAGTAAAGGCAGTGACAGCAGTAGAGGCAGGGGTAGCAGTAGAGTTGTGGGCAGTATTAGAGTCAGGGACAGCAGTAGAGGCAGGGGCATTATTAGAGACAGGGGCAGCGGTAGAGGCAGGGACAGTAGTAGAGACAGGGGCAGCAGTAGAGTCATGGCAGCAGTAGAGGCATGGGTGGTAGTAGAGACGGGCAGCAGTAGAGACAGGGCATTTTTTATTTAACCTTCGTTTAATCAAGGGAGACCTGGCCAAGAAGGCAGCAACAATAAATACATTACAGAATTAAAACATACAACAATACATTACAGAATTAAAACATACAACAATACAATACAACATGATCCAGCCTAAAAAAAAAGCATTTACACTCCTCTGTAACAGAGTCTCCCATTAATATTGTAAATGAATTCAGTGGCACTAACATATCTAGATGAAGCATGGATTGTAGATTATTCCATGCGTCTGGTGCACAAGAAGAGCATTGGCCAGCCTCACTTTTCATCGTGTTGTTTGTCTTGACCTATAATAAATCATACAAAGTGCTTTCTTTCCCCTTTTATTTTTTCCTATATAAAAGTTGTTGCGTGAATAAGCCCCTTCCTTCATAGATCAGTTTTAAGGTGTGTTCTCACATCTAAAGTTAATGTGTGTCAGGGCTGGAAATTGCCTCTAAAAACACTGAACAGACGATTTCGGGCATGGCTGGGTTTATGGTATACCGCTCTAACATTTGTTAGCCAGGGGTTGATGTATTGTCTGTGGCTGGATACAGTTATCACGCCATTTGAGAACTTTTGATTGTCCTTTGATTGCAAAAATGAACACATTTAATAAAACACATTCAGAAAATGTTATGGCTCTCACTCAACGAGTCAAAACTACTGAAATGAATAACTAGGATCCACCATGAAAATAAAATAAATTGAGTCCATGACAGCAGAGGAAAATCAAGTGATATTCACTGACACCTATAATTTGATGTTTTACCATGTCTGTACACGTGCATTACAAAGCAATTAAATATAATTTGCTGTAGCTGGATAAAGTCTCAAGTGTCAATTTATTGTCATGCTAGAACAAGAAACGATTCTACTGGAAGGCTGAATCCTTGTGATAATTCGAAACCAAACTTAATTGAAAAACTTATTTTACCAGGTTATCAGGTTTCCAGAAGGAAATGCATTCTATTTTAATCTACTGCAATTGAACAGAAAATCATCATGAAATGAAATAGGGAGAAAAAGCCATAGCTCTTAGCAAGTATATTATTTACTGGTGAACTTGGAGTTTGTCCTTGAGTTGTACCACGCTTCTTTCACTCTTTATTGTCCTCTACTCTAACTGTCTTTACATTCCACAATTTGTTATGTTACAACCTTATTTCAAAATTGCTTCAATATTTTTTTTTCCCCTCATCAATCTACAATAGCCCATAATGACAAAGCAAAAACTATTTTATTTTATTATGGAAAATGTATTGAAAATAAATAACTAAATATGACATTTATATAAGTATTCAGACCCTTTACTCAGTACTTTGTTGAAGCACCTTTGGCAGAGATTACAGCCTTGAATCTTCTTGGGTATGACATTACAAGCTTGGCACACCTATATTTGGGGATTTTCTCCCATTCTTCTCTGCAGATCCTCTCAAGCTCTGTCTGGTTGGATGGGGAGCATCTCTGCACAACAATTTCCAGGTCTCTCCAGAGATGTTCGATAGGGTTCAAGTCTGGCTGGGCCACTCAAGGACATTCAGAGACTTGTCCCGACGCCACTCCTGCATAGATTTGGCTGTGTGCTTAGGGTCATTGTACTGTTGGAAGGTGAACCTTCGCCCCCAGTCTAAAGGCCTGAGCGCTCTGGAGCAGGTCTTCATCAAGGATCTCTCTGTACTTTGCTTTGTTCATCATTCCCTCGATCCTGACTAGTCTCCCACTCCCTGTTGTTGAAAAACATCCCCACACTATGATGCTTGACCATAAGGATCAATGGGCACCTACGGAAATTCAAGAGGGAGAGGATGTCTGTTCTCGACCACACTCGCTCGTCCACAGTTTCTTCATCGCCTCCGAAGAACCCCAGAAGTCCCCGATGCCTGCATTTCCGAGAGAATCCGAAGCCACCCGAGTTCCCTCAGGAATCATCGGGGACTGGCGACTTGTCTCCTCCAGATCCAATGCAGCTGGGCAGGGCTAGATTGTCTACTAATGAACGTTTGTTAATTAACCCCTACTGACACCCCATCCCGTGAACGGGACCGTTGTCATCATCTGACACTAATTAGCATAACGCAACGGACATAAATCTTCCTAGAAAATATTCCCATTCATGAAAATCACAAGTGAAATATATTGGAACACAGTTTAGCCTTTTGTTAATCACCCTGTCATCTCAGATTTTCAAAATATGCTTTACAGCAAAAGCTAGACAAGCATTTGTGTAAGTTTATGGATAGCCTAGCATAGCATTATGCCTTGCTAGCAGCAGGCAACCTTGTCACGAAAATCAGAAAAGCAATCAAATTAAATCGTTTACCTGTGATGAACTTCGAATGTTTTCACTCACGAGACTCCCAGGTAGATAGCCAAAGTTAATTTTTTCCAAAAATATTATTTTTGTAGGCGAAAAAGCTCCGTTTGTTCTTCACGTTTGGCTGAGAAATCGATCGGAAATTGCGGTCACGACAATGCCGTAAAACATCGACAGAAACATGGCAAACGTTGTTTATAATCAACCCTCAAGGTGTTTTTCAAATATCTATTCGATTATATATCGACCGGGACAATTGTTTTCTCAGTAGAAGCGATTGGAATAATGGCTACCTCTGTATTTTACGCGAGAATTCTCTGGAAGCATCAGGTGGCCACTTGCGCAATGAAGCCGCCTACGGGTATTCTTTAAACATAAATGCATAAAACTATGTAGAAATGCTGGAGACACCTTGGGGAATACG
The DNA here is from genome assembly GCF_021184085.1 of Oncorhynchus gorbuscha. Classification (NCBI taxonomy): domain Eukaryota; kingdom Metazoa; phylum Chordata; class Actinopteri; order Salmoniformes; family Salmonidae; genus Oncorhynchus; species Oncorhynchus gorbuscha. The sequence goes on from NC_060178.1 coordinate 95,757,232, forward strand.
TAGAAAGCGTAATCTGGTTGATAGGGCATTCACAGCTCAATAGGGACGCATCGGAACGCAGAGCTTTCAAAAGATGAGTCACTTCCGGATTGGATTTTTCTCAGGCTGTAACATCAGTTCTGTTATACTCACTGACAATATTTTTATAGGTTTGGAAACTTTAAAATGTTTTCTATCCTAAACTGTCAATTATATGTGTTATGTTCCCCAGTTTATGTGTTGTAGTTTGTATATTTGCATGTGTTTATTTCAGGAAATGGCTTCCTGAAATCCCTCAAGCAGCTGATTGGTTGACTCCATGGCTAATTGGAGAGCTGACCCCGCCCCCTCATCAAGACACAGCTGTCTCCAATTACCCATTCAATCTGAAGCTATATAAAAGCCAGTGTTCTGTTCAGGAGAGAGAGAGATTTGCTGGGAGGTCATTGTAGAGATTTTGCTAGAGATTTTGCTAGAGATTTTGCTAGAGATTTTGCTAGAGATTTTGCTAGAGATTTTGCTAGAGATTTTGCTAGAGATTTTGCTAGAGATTTTGCTAGAGATTTTGCTAGAGGTTGATTTTGCTAGAGGTTGATTTTGCTAGAGGTTGATTTTGCTAGAGGTTGATTTTGCTAGAGGTTGATTTTGCTGGGAGTTCATTGCTGAGAGTTGATATGTTTTGTGAGTTTGTTGCTCAGATAGAGCTTATTTGATGTCCTTTGTTTCTTAGATTGTTTGTGAAATTGTTTAAAATTCTGTTTCATTTGTTCCCAGGGGGAAGGGGAAGGCACCTAGGGAGTGCTTAGGCAAGAGGCCCGCGGGCATACATATACCCGTAGCATATCCGCTGTCTAGGCACACTAGGTAAGACCTGGGCTGACCACCCCCTGTATTTTGGTTAGGGTACCAGGTGGTGCTAAATTAGGTAAGTAGTGGGTAGGCAGGTAAGATAGGAGAGGGGGGGCTTTGATATTTACTTTCTTTGCTTTGGTTCCGTCCAGCCCCTTTTCCCCATATTACCGTGTAAAGGAATAAAGTCCTTGTAAACGGTACCACATTCTGCCTGTTGTCATTCTTACTTGCACCTACAGTCCATACCTTTTTCACTTCATGGAGAGTTTAGTTGTAGCAGGGTGTTGCATTCCCTCTTCATAGAGGCGTGCGTAACATATGCATATTCTAGCATCTATATCCAAAATATCCTGTTTAATTTGGGAAAGTTATTTTTCCAAAAATGAAAATACTGCCCCCTAGTACCAACAGGTTTTAAGCAGGCTAAGCTCCAACAGTTGCCAGGAAATTATATATGAAACTGTCCAGTAAAAGACAAGGCTCATCACTAGGTATGAGTAAGGTGGTGGGCCATACTGGGATTCTCTAAAATCACATTACTCATACTCCTCCCCATGCTATCCTGCTGTGGGGTGACCGGTCTAAATCTCTCTGGGTGCTCATTGACTTTGGGGCTGACGAGAGCTTAATGGACGCTACCCTGGTATCTGAGCTGGTTTTCTCCACACAACTCTCTATTCCCATGGACGCCAGTGCATTGGACGGAAGCTCCATTGTCAGGGATACTCACAGTACGGTTCCCATTCACCTGTGACTTTTTTGAGCAATCAGTGAGTCCATACGTTTCTACTCATTGAATCTCGTCATGTTCCTGTGGTGTTGGATTTTCATGGCTCCAGAGGCACAATCCTCTGATCGACTGGGCTACTGGTTCTTTCCTGGGTTGGAGCCTGTTCTGCCACGCACATTGCCTTAAGGCGGCGCAGCCGACCCAGGCATGTCTTCCTGCGGGCTTGGGAAAAGTCTTGGATCTCTCTGCAGTTCCCGCCTAGTACCAGGACCTACGGGAGGTTTATAACAAGGCTCGAGTCACATCCTAATTGCCATTGATCCTGGGCACCAAACCGCCTTGGGGGTGGCTTTATTACATGTCTGGCCTTGAGACCAAGGCCATGGAGGAGTACATTGAGGACTCTCTGGCTGCAGGGAGCATTCCTCCTTCTGCCTTCCCTGCCGGCACAGGGTTCTTCTTTGAGGGAAAAAAGGACAAAACCATGCGCCTGTGTATCGACTACAGGGGCCTCAATGAAATCACAATAGAAATGTGTTACCATCTACCACTCCTCTCCTCGGCATCCGAGACACTCTAGAGGGCGACCATCTTCTTGAAGTTGGACCTTCGGAACGCCTACCACCTAGTTCAGAAACGGGAAGTAGACGAGTGTAAGACAGCCTTCAACACGGCTAGGGGAGACTACGAGTTCCTGGTTATGCCATTCAGACTGACCAACGCTCCCACAGTGTTCCAGGTCAATGATGTGCCCAGTGGCATATTAAATCGGTTTGTGTTTGTGTACCTTGATGATATCCTTGAATTCCATCAATCCACTCTCTACTTCAGGGATATGTCATCGCTGCAGGGAACGTTCAGATGGATTCTGACAAGTTGAGAGTGGTGTTGGATTGGCCCCAATTTACATCTTGAGTGCACCCCTCTCTGCACTCACCTCTCACAAGGTTCCTTGCACGTGGTCCCCAGCTCATGACTGGGTGTTTTTGGATCTTAAGCATCGTTTCATCAATGTCCGCATCCTATTCCATCCGGACCCTTCCCATCAGTTTGTGGTGGGGGGTGACGCCTCGATGTTGGCCTGGGGATCGTTCTGTCCCAACTTTCAACTGAAGAACAAAAGTTGCATCCCTGCGCTTTCCTGTCCCATTGCCTTATTAATCCCGCTGACAGGAACTATTACGTTGGTAATCGGGAACTTCTTGCGGTCAAGCTGGCCTGGAGGAGTAGAGGTACTGACTTGAAGGGGCGGAACACCCATTGTTAGTGTGGACCAACCATTGGAATCTAGAATATCTTCGCAATGCCAAACGCCTCAAGGTAGGCTCGTTGGGCTCTGTTATTTCACTAACTCTTACTGCCCTGAATCCAAGAATGATAAGCCTGATGCCCTCTCTCACCTATATAGTTCTACGGCTACACCCTCTGACCCAGAGACCATCCTCCCTACACCCTGTCTTGCAGCTACACTTATCTGGGGTATCAAGAGCCTGGTCCGCAAGTTACAGCGTTCCTAGCCGGACCGTGGGTTCGTCCCGGTCCCCGGTCTTGAAATGGGTTCATTCCAAGTGGGCGGCGGGTAGCCTAGTGGTTAGAGCATTGGACTAGTAACTAGGAAAAAATATGTCGTTCTGCCCCTAAACAAGACAGTTAACCCATTGTTTCTCGGCCATCATTGAAAATTAGAAATTGTTCTTAACTGACTTTCCAAGTTAAATAAATGTAACATAAAAATGAATAATAAAATTCCGCTAAACATACCTGTCATCCTGGCTGCCGTCAGACCCTGGCTTTCATCCGACAACATTTTTGGTGGTTCCCGATGTCTTCGTATTTGTCGCCGCCTGCACTGTGACTGTGTGTGCACAGAACAAGACTCAGCGGCAAGCTCTGGCTGGCCTCCTTCAACCACTCCCTGTTCCTCACCGCCCCCGGTAACATATATCCAGGACGTTGTAACTGGTCTCCCCCCGTCAGATGGCGACACCACCATTCTTACGGTTTTGGATAGCTTTTCCAAAGCTGCACAATTCCTTCCCAAGTTTATGATGCAGCACATCTTCCGGATCCATGGACTTCCGGTCGACATGATCTCCGATTGTGGTCCTCAGTTCTCGTCCAGGTTCTGAAAGGCATTCTGCACCCTGATTGGGTCATCGGCCAGCCTGTCTTCCGAGTTTCATGCCCAATTTAATGGCCAGTCTGTCTCCTATTTGCCCCATTATCCCTTGTGTATTTATACCTACTTTTTTTGTCTGTCTGTTGCCAGTTTGTCTGGTTTTGACAGGTCTTACCAGCGTGTTTCCCATTTCTCCAGTTCTCTAGTTCTTGTTTTTAGTCTTCCCAGTTCCGACTATTCTGCTTGCCCTGACCCTGAGCCTGCCTGCCGTTCTGTCCCTTTTAGACTTTGCATTGGATTACGAACCTCTGTATTCTGAGAACCGAACCATCCACCTCCTGTGTCTGATTCTGGTTCTCATCCTGTGTCGTTAAAGTAAAAGGTCTGAATACTTGTTCAAACAGGTATTTCTTTTTTTTGTGGAAACATTTCTACACTCGTTTTCACTTCGTCATAATGGGGTATTGAGTGTAGATTGATGAGGAAACATTTTCATTTAATCCATTTTAGAATAAGGCTGTAGAAAAACCAAATGTATAAAAGGGAAAGGGGTCTGAATACTTTCCAAATGCACTTTACAGGAACAGTGTAGAGATATGTTAGCTGTGACAGTTGAATAGCTGTGAAACATGCAGAACTGACCTTGATCACTGATGTGGGGGAGTGGTATAGTGAGCTATAACAACATGAGACCTCAATAAAACACATGCAACACCATGGTGATATAGGAGCCAGACATTTATTGGAATATGACAGGTAACGATTACAGTCATCACCGGAGTGGCTAGAGAGGTGGACTCTTGGACGGTTGGTTACACAAAGCGGTAGTATTTTCTATTAAATTAATCGAGAGAAAAATAAGTTTGGAACTTTGGAACTTATATGATGTGATGTGTACACATGACATTTTAAACCATGATTATAATTGGATATAAAACATTACTGAAGACCTATATCTCTTCTACCCACTTCCCTTTCCCTGCATGGCCCCTTCCCTGCATGGCCCCTTCCCTGCATGGCCCCTTCCCTGCAAGAACAATACAGCACCATTAAAGAAACTGTCCAGTGTCTCAGATTTCTTTGAAATATGACCTATAATTAATTACAATATGAGTGAAATAGTTCCATTTGTTTTATTAAGTATGTTAAAAACCAGGTTTCTGTATTGGAATGGCGTGGGTGAACCCCAACAACAGAATGGAGTGGGCATATAACGGTAACTAAACATATTAAAGCTAGTAGACTGCTGATTGGCCATATTATCCTCCTCAGGAGGATGACATCATTCTCTATGAGGAAATAGCAAGATTGTTTTGCCAACAAATAGGAGTGTAGGACGAGTTAAAAACATTACTTGGGTTTGAATTAATAGAATTTGAAGTTTTAAAAGTGAGATTGACTTTTATCTCATATTTTATATATTTCATATATTCCTACCGATCCTCGACTTCGGCGATGTCATCTACAAAATTGCTTCCAACACTCTACTCAGCAAACTGGATTTAGTTTATCACAGTGCCATCCGTTTTGTCACTAAAGCACCTTATACCACCCACCACTGCGACTTGTATGGCTGGCCCTCGCTACATATTCGTCGCCAGACCCACTGGCTCCAGGTCATCTCCAAGTCCATGCTAGGTAAAGCTCCGCCTTATCTCAGTTCACTGGTCACGATGGCAACACCCATCCGTAGCACGCGCTCCAGCAGGTGTATCTCACTGATCATCCCTAAAGCCAACACCTCATTTGGCCGCCTTTCGTTCCAGTACTCTGCTGCCTGTGACTGGAACGAAATGCAAAAATCACTGAAGTTGGAGACTTTTATCTCCCTCACCAACTTCAAACATCTGCTATCTGAGCAGCTAACCGATCGCTGCAGCTGTACATAGTCTATTGGTAAATAGCCCACCCATTTTCACCTTCCTCATCCCCATACTGTTTTTATTTATATACTTTTCTGCTCTTTTGCACACCAATCTCTCTACCTGTACATGACCATCTGATAATTTATCACTCCAGTGTTAATCTGCAAAATTGTAATTATTCGCCTACCTCCTCATGCCTTTTGCACACAATGTATATAGACTCCCCTTTTTTTCTACTGTGTTATTGACTTGTTAATTGTTTACTCCATGTGTAACTCTGTGTTGTCTGTTCACACTACTATGCTTTATCTTGGCCAGGTCGCAGTTGCAAATGAGAACTTGTTCTCAACTAGCCTACCTGGTTAAATAAAGGTGAAATAAAAATGAAATAAAATACAAAGTCTCTGTTTTTTCCTAACCCTCCTGGTTTCGACCTTTGCTTGTCCTGAGGCCAAATCTGCCTGCTTGACCACTCTGCCTTTTCTGACCTCGAGCCTGCCTATACCCTTGTACTGTTTGGACTCTGACCTTTTCACTGAACCCCAGCCTGTCCTGACCTTGAGCCTGCCTATCCCCAGGTACTGTTTGGACTCGGACATGGTCGCCTGTCCCCGACCTGCCTTGTGCCTACCCCTTTTGGTATAATAAATATTGGAGCTCAACCATCTGCCTCCTGTTTCTGCATTTGGGTCTCGCCTTGTGCCCTTATATTCATATGAAGATGGTGTGTTAAATGCATTATGATGGTAGTTATGAATGACACTGCAACACTCATAAAGGTGTTATGACTGGTTTCATGAAGGTATTCTGTATACTCACTCCACATAAAGTGTTACCCCATGATGTAATACTTTTATCCTAGAAAGACTAGGAGTGCATCCCAAATGGTAACCTGTTCCATATCTAGTGCAGTTTTCTGTTTTCTGACCAAAAGTACTGCACTAGGGTGCATTTGGGATGCAGAGTTCCCTCAGGGAACACCCCCCCCCCCCCGTTCAGCTGAAAAGGTGGCGCAGGGAATGCACAAATATTATTTAGAAATATTTAACCTACACACATTAACAAGTCCAATACCTTAAATGAAAGATAAACACCTTGTTCATCTACCCATCATGTCAGATTTTTAAAATGTTTTACAGCGAAAACACAACATATATTTATGTTAGACCACCACCAAACCAAAGGAAAAACATAGCCATTTTTTCCAGCCAAAGATAAAATCACAAAAGCACGATTATAAATAAAATCAATCACTAACCCCTTGAAAATCTTCATCAGATGACAGTCATATGACATGTTACACAGTATATTTATTTATGTTTTGTTCGATAATATGCATTTTATATCCATAAATCTATATTTACATTGACGCCATGTTCAGAAATTCCTCCAAAATATCCAGAGGAATTATAGATAGCTACACCAGATAACAGAAATACTCATCATAAACTTTGACTAAAGATACATGTTCTACATATAATTAAAGATACACTAGTTCTTAATGCAACCGCTGTGTCAGATTATTATTTTTTTTTTACTTTACTGAAAAAGCCTAACATTGCAATAATCTGAGACGGCGCTCAGACGTAACAATATTTCTCCACCGTGTTGGAGTCAAAAGAAATACAAAATTAATACATAAATATTCCCTTACCTTTGATGATCTTTCATCAGAATGTAGTGCAAGGAGTCCTAGTTCCACAATAAATAATTTTGTTCCATAATGTCCAATACTAGTGTCCAAGTAGCAGCATTTGCTATCACTTTCAGCTCAGGTGCCCAAAAACTGACTTCTGGTCCAGGATAACTTGCATGGAAACTTCCAAAGTAAATATTCCAGGTTGAAAAAACTGGTCAAACTAAGTGCAGAATAAATCTTAAGGGTGTCATAATCATATATATCCAATAACGTTCCAACCGGATCATTAGTTTTCATCTGGGGATGATTGGAACAGCCGTAGAACTCAGAGAAATGCGCCACAACAAAATGGCATTCTCTTGCGACACCGACTATTTTCCCTCCCATTAGGTCAAAGTTTACAGCAAATTCTCCATTATACTTTCTACCGAATGAGGACATCTAGTGAAAGACGTAGGAAGTGTTTCCAGATCCATAACTTGTTGGGAAGGGTGGGGGCGATGATGTCAAAGTTGCCCCAACTTTCAGGATTTCAAAACTTGTTTGAAAGATTGCCTGCCCTGTGAGTTCTGTTATACTCACAGACATAAATCAACCGGTTTTAGAAACTTCAGAGTGTTTTCTATCCAATAATAATAATAATGTGCATATATTAGCAATTTAGGACAGAGTTTGATGCAGTTCACTATGGGAACGCAATTCATCCAAAGTGAAAATACTGTCCCCTATCTCCAACAGAATTTATTAACATAAAGACGAAAGAATGGTAAAGCAGCTGTCAATGACCTTAACCCTTCGCTGGCCACCACCTCCTGTGCCATTACCCTCAACCCCTGAACTGCTCAATCCTCCCTTGACAGTTGTTCTAATGTATTGATTGATTGGCTAATAACATGATTAAAAATATGTTTTCAATCACTACATAAAGAGAAGACATAGCGAAGTGCAATTACATTGAACACCACTCCTCCCCCTCCCCTCACCCTGTCACCCCTCCTCAATTCAAGTCCTAAACATGTCTCCCGGCCTCGTGGTGAAATATATACTGTACCTCTTATGTGGCTTGTCATAGACTAAATCAATGCACAACTGTCATTTAAATATGTTTGATCACATTTCATTGATTCAATTCCAGTCATTACAATGAGCCTGTCTTCCCAATTTATCCCACTGTCAGCCTCCACTGTCGTACATCCAGCAGTGTCTATAATGCAGACCCAATCTCAGTGTTTAGGACTGGGATGACTGAGGTGTCTGCATCCACACACACACACACACACACACACACACACACACACACACACACACACACACACACACACACACACACACACACACACACACACACACACACACACACACACACACACACACACACACACACAGACAGACACACAGACAGACAGACAGACAGACAGACAGACAGACAGACAGACAGACAGACAGACAGACAGACAGACAGACAGACAGACAGACAGACAGACAGACAGACAGACAGACAGACAGACAGACAGACAGACAGACAGACAGACAGACAGACAGACAGACAGACAGACAGACAGACAGACAGACAGACAGACAGACAGACAGACAGATGCCTCTAGCTGATGTTTCCATCCCATCCCATCCTTGCCTTCTCATATTCTGTTCATCCCATGAATAACAGTTTATGTCTGTGGAAACGGACCAGATTTACTGGTCGGGGGGGGATGACAACCCTCAGTGGTGGCAAGGTGGTGGGGTAGGGGATATGGGTGAAATACGGCAGCCATAAAGGGTGCGGCATAAACCCAGAGCCACTTTTTTTAATTTGGATTGGCAAGCCAGCTGCCACGGTGCTCATATTTTATCCCCCCTCATTTCTCTGAGGGTCCTGCTCTGGAGCTGAGTGGCTCTAAATCACATTTGGCAGCAAGGGTTTTATTGGATAACAGAAAGAATGGAACGCAGCAACCCTCGCTGGGTGGCAACCGTTGGCCTGGGAGAGCATGGGGAGGTAGGGTGGAGTTGATAGTGTGAGAGTGTGCTTGAGGAAAGGATTGTTCAAACAGTTCAAACAGTCATGTCCTCACTTAGGTATGTATGTATGAGAGACCGTCAAGACTACATATCCACTTAGTTATGTATGAGGGACTGTCCAGATTACACATCCATCTGTCCAGCATATTATTATTTGTAGAGTCACTATGTGCTTCTATTAAGGCTAAAGTAGTTAGATGAATTCACCATAATTCAGTTTTGCCACAACAATCAATAACTAGATGATCCTAGCAGAGTGATTCATCTTATTATGTGTTAGCTTTGTCTGGAGGAGGCATACAGATCCAAGATGGCGTAGCAGTCAGACGTCTTTGTCTTCGTCTTGTCGGGTCCCGTGTATATCTCTTTTTATATATTTTTCTTCACATATATTTTGAAAAATATTTTTCATAACCTCAATCTCAACTTCAACATACTCTCCTGCAATATGCCTCACTCAATGTGGTATGGATCTGCTATTTTCTTTACTTTTGAACTGGAACCCCTAACAGAAGCTAGCCAGCTAACTAGCTACTAGCCAGTAGTCAGCTAGCCACTGCTAGCGGTCATCAGCTAACCTTAGCCCGGAAAATTCTTGCCAGTCTGCACAGAGTGATCTAAACCAGAGCATAGCTCTGAACCTTTTCACCTGGATCATCGCAGCTAGGAGTGGCCACTCCTGGCTAACGTCTCTGTCCCGAAGCAAGCACCAACTATCCTGGAGCTAGCCTATGCTATGCCCATCTCACGGCTAGCTGAAGAGGTCCAATAGCCACTCCTTGTGCTGCAATACCTATTTTGCCAATTGGCCCGAACACCTTTTACGGCCGATACGGAGCTCCGATGATCCATTATGACAGGACTACTGACGTAATCTGCGTGACGTCCCCTGAATGACCATCTGCTAGCCTGCTAGCCACGGCCCGCTAGCTGTCTAGAGCATATCGGACTGTTAGCTGAAGATGCCCATCAGCCAATTTCTTTGGCCACTATATCTATTTTGCCAATTGGCCTGGACCCTTTTACTACACTGCGCCCTGCTAATCCATCACAACTGGTCTGCCGACGTGACCGCACGAGGGGGCTACAACAGACTAATTCCGTTGCAAAGTCCCTCTAAGGCCCTTCTGCTAGCTTTCTAGCTGTCTGTATTGCTGTGTCTCCAAGCCCTGCTCCTTTTACTCTCTGTTCAGAACATACTAGACGACCAGTTCTTATAGCCTTTAGCCGTACCCTTATCCTACTCCTTCTCTGTTCCTTAGGTGATGGGTTTAATTCAAGCACTGCAGTGCCTAGCTCCACTCCCATTCCCCAGGTGCTCTCATTTGTTGACTTCTGTAACCGTAAAAGCCTTGGTTTCGTGCATGTTCAAATTAGAAGCCTCCTCCCTGAGTTTGTTTCATTCACTGCTTTAGCACACTGTGCCAACCCGAATGCCCTACCCATGTCTGAATCCTGGCTTAGGAAGGCCACCAAAAACCCTGAAATTCCCATCCCTAACCATGACATTTTCCAACAAGATAGAACTGCCAAAGGGGGCGGAGTTGCAATCTACTGCAGAGATAGCCTGCAGATTTCTGTCTTACTATCCAGGTCTGTGCCTAAACAATTTGAGCATCTACTTTTAAAAATCCACCTTTCCAGAAACAAGTCTCTCACCATTGCTGCTTGCTATAGACCACCATCTGACCCCAGCCTGCCCTGAACACCATATGTTATTTGATTGCCCCCCCATCTATCTTCAGAGCTCGTGCTGTTAGGTGACCACAACTGGGACATGCTTAATAACACCCCGGCCATCCTACAATCTAAGCTAGATCCCCTCAATCTCACACGAATTATCAATGAACCTACCAGGTACAAAACCAAATGTGTAAACACGGGCACCCTATTAGATATCATCCTAACAAGCCTGCCCTCCAAATACACCTCTGCTGTCTTCATAACAGGATCTCAGCAATCACTGCCTCATTGCCTGCGTCCGTAATGGGTCTGCGGTCAAACGATCACCCCTCATCACGGTCAAACGCTCCCTAAAACACTTCTGCGGGCAGGCATTTCTAATCGACCTGGCCTGGGTATCCTGGAAGGATATTGACCTCATTCCGTCAGGAGAGGATATGATATGATATGCAACTTTTCAGGGAAGTTAGGAACCAATATACACTGGCAGTTAAGAAAGCAAAGGCTAGCTTTTTCAAACAGATATTTGCATCCTTTAGCACAAACTCCAAAAGGTTCTGGGACACTGTAAAGTCCATGAAGAATAAGAGTACCTCCTCCCAGCTGCTAGGCTGGGAAACACTGTCACCACCGATAAATCTACGATTATTGAGAATTTCATTAAGCATTTTTCAACTGCTGGCCATGCTTTCCACCTGGCTACCCCTACCCTGTTCAACAGCCCTGCACCCCCACAGCAACTTGCCCAAGACTACCCCAATTTTCCTTCACCAAAATCCAGAAAGGTGATGTTCTGAAAGAGCTGCAAAATATGGACACCTTCAAATCAGCCTGGCTAGACAATCTGAAAACTATCTTTCTAAAATGATTTGCTGAAGTTGTTGCAACCTCTATTACTAGACTGTTCAATCGCTCTTTCGTATCGTCTGAGATCCCCAGAGATTGGAAAGCTGCCGCAGTCATCCCCCTTTTCAAAGGGGGAGACACTCTAGACCCAAACTGCTACAGACCTATGTCTAAGGTCTTCGAAAGCCAAGTTAACAAACAGATCACCGACCATTTCGAATCCCACCGTACCATCTCCGCAAAGAAATCTGGTTTCCGAGCTGGTCATGAGTGTACCTCAGCCACGCTCCAGGTCCTAAACGATATCTTAACCGCCATCGATAATACTGTGCAGCTGTATTAAATCGACCTGGCCAAGGCTTTCGACTCTGTCAATCACCACATTCTTATCGGCAGACTCAGCCTTGCTTTCTCAAATGATTGCCTCGCCTGGTTCACCAACCTCTTCTCAGATAGAGTTCAGTGTGTCAAATCGGAAGGCCTGTTGTCCAAACCTCTGGCAGTCTCTATGGGGGTGTCACATGGTTCAATCGTTGGGCCGACTCTCTTCTCTATATAAATCAAGAATGTCACACTTGCCGCTGGTGATTCTCTGATCCAACTCTATGCAGACAACACCATTCTGTATAATTCTGGCTTTTCTTTGGACACTGTATTAACTAAACTCCAGACAAGCTTCAATGCCATACAACTGTACTTCCGTGGCCTCCAACTGCTCTTAAATGCAAGTAAAACTAAATGCATGCTCTTCCAACGATTGCTGCCCACACCTGCCCGCCCATCCAGCATCACTACTCTGGATGGTTCTGACTTAGAATATGTGGACAACTACAAATACCTAGGTGACTGGTTAGACTGTAAACTGTCCTTTCAGACTCACATTAAGCTCCAATCCAAAATTACATCTAGAATTGGCTTCCTATTTTGCAACAAAGCATCCTTCACTCATGCTGCCAAACATACCCTCGTAAAACTGACTGTCCTACCGATCCTTGACTTCAGCGATGCCATTTACAAGATTGCCTCCAATACTCTACTCAGCAAATTGGATGCAGTCTATCACAGTACTATCCATTTTGTCACCAAAGCCCCATATACTACACACCACTGCGACCTGTATTCTCTTGTTGGCTGACCCTCGCTTCATTTTTGCCGCCAAACCCACTGGCTCCAGGTCATCTATAAGTCTTTGCTAGGTAAGCCCCACCTTATTTCAGCTCACTGGTCACCAGAGCAGCACCCACCTGTAGCCGCGCTCCAGCAGTTATATTTCAGTGGTCCTTCTGTAGCTCAGTTGGTAGAGCATGGCGCTTGTAACGCCAGGGTAGTGGGTTCGATCCCCGGGACCACCCATATGTAGAATGTATGCACACATGACTGTAAGTCGCTTTGGATAAAAGGGTCTGCTAAATGGCATATATTATTATTATATATTACTTTTGTACCTGTTTCCTCCAGCATTTTCACAAGGTCCTTTGCTGTATTTCTGGGATTGATTTGCACTTTTCGTACCAAAGAATGTTCATCTCTAGGAGACAAAATAGAATGCATCTTCTTCCTGAGCGGTATGATGGCTGAGTGGTCCCATTGTGTTTATACTTGCGTACTATTGTTTGTACAGATGAACGTGGTACCTTCAGGCATTTTGAAATTGCTCCCCGGGACAAACCAGATATGTGGAGGTCTACAATTGTTTTTCTGAGGTCTTGGGTAAGTTATTTTAATTTCCCCATGATGTCAAACAAAGAGGCACTGAGTTTGAAGGTAGGCCTTGAAATACATCCACAGGTACACTTCCAATTGACTCAAAGTATGTCAATTAGTCTTTCAGAAGCTACTAAAGCCATGCCATTCTTTTCTGGAATTTTCCAAGCTGTTTAAAGGCACAGTCAACTTAGTGTATGTAAACTTCTGACCCACTGGAATTGTGATACAGTGAATTATAAGTGAAATAATCTGTCTGTAAACAAGTTTTGGTAAAATTACATGTGTCATGCACACAGTAGATGTCCTAAACAACTTGCCAACGTTAACAATAAATGTGTGTGTGTGTGTGTTTGTGTATGTTTGCATGTGTGTGTGTGGATGTATGTTTGCATGTGTGTGTGTGTGTGTGTGTGTGTGTGTGTGTGTGTGTGTGTGTGTGTGTGTGTGTGTGTGTGTGTGTGTGTGTGTGTGTGTGTGTGTGTGTGTGTGTGTGTGTGTGTGTGTGTGTGTGTGTGTGTGTGTGTGTGTGTGTGTGTGTGTGTGTGTGTGAGAAATGCAGTCCTTATGAATCCTCAAGGTAATGGAAAAGTAACTGTGTTAACAGGCTCCAAAGACCCAGGTTCTTGTTTTTTCTGCCAACATATACTCTTTCAGCAGTTATTCAATTGTTATGGTGGGGTTGATCATTAGCAGTTATTATCTTGTTATGGTGTGGTTGAACATCAGCAGTTATTCTCTTGTTATGGTGTGGTTGATCATCAGCAGTTATTATCTTGTTATGGTGTGGTTGATCATCAGCAGTTATTATCTTGTTATGGTGGGGTTGATCATTAGCAGTTATTATGTCAGTCATTGACATTCATTCAAATAGGCCATGTCAGCAAAACCATTTTAGATTGGTAAATTAGTATAGCTAAATTTGTAGCAATAATGGTTGAATTACCAACCGGGTGACCGCCATTGATTTACTTAGTCACTCTCACTCAGATATCATATTACAGTTTTTTCCAACTGCTTACACACAAAATATTTTCATGTCACACATTTTTTGAAACCTCTCACTCAAAGTGCAAAACTACACACCAAATATCTTTGACTCAGTTGTCAATAGCATAAAACACTTTTTTTTTCAAAACACTACACACAATTCTCTACCTAAAACACAAAAATCTAACAGGAAGTGACTTGCTTTCCTTTTCCAAACACAACCAATCAAAATGCTACACTTATTCTTCAGGTCACTGTCGTGGAAGATTCAGAATTTGTTGGTAACATATGTAAGATGTTTTATATTCATCAAATGTGTGTAAGTTACTTCTCATCAGAATGGTATTTTTGTATAATACTGTGGCGAGGTTGCAGTTATCTGTTCTATGTCAAGACTAAGTTGCATGGGCCGCGGAGAGGGGAGAGGTCAAAGTGTCATCATGTGTAAACATATATTTTACTCCCTACCTTTTTCTAGTGGGGAAAGGAGGGTGGCAGTGTCTGGAATCATTCTCATGCTCCCTTTTATCTTAACCTATAGCCTCACTCTCCTCTCTGTGAGTTTGTCCAGGATTGGTTGTATTTAGGTTTGGTTGTATCTAAATGACAATTTTATATATGCCTGTTGATATGGAGGAATGGTTTATGGTTCTGGGGTTTGAGTAAGGAGACAAAGCTGAACGATTTATTATGTCTATGCTGTCTGACTATGTGTGTTCTTTGCTATTAAAGGATCTCAGTTGCATTGTAAGGGGGCTCTCAGAGAATTCATTGAGAGACACTGAATTCATCTGAGAGTCACAGGATTGTGATAGAGCTCATATAATTAAAGATGGACTTTTATAACTAACTCTGACTTGTGTGTGTGGTTTGCTCCCATGATTTGGTAAATAGAGGAAATTTCCACGACATTTGGCGATGAGAATGGGATGTGAATCTTCACTCGGTGACCATTCCTACGATAAAACTTGGGATCTCAGGGAGAGCCACACTTCGGGAACGAAGCAGATGGACCAACCTTTGATCTAAGAGGATGCGAGCCGAGTGGCTACCACATCTCGAACTGAGTTGTTTTTTAAGAAAAAGGTGAGCGAACCACACAGATTTGAAGTTGAGTTTTTTAAATTATGCCTGTTACGTATACTCTGAGTGTGAATTCCTTTGTAAGGAAGACACCTTGGCAGCATAAGCAGGGCCGAGTCAGAGGAGAGTAATCTGGGGGTTTTGTGGACTCAAAAGATACTCTGCACTGTCCGGTTGCCAGTGACCAAGAGCCCTCCTGACACTGAATTGATCACAGTGGGGATTTGGTGCGGTCTGTCGGGGTGATGGGCCAGGGGGTCTGTGTGTTCTCGGTGAAACACAGCACTTGGTGAAGCCCTATTGGAAGAAGGACCTCATTCTGTGTATCTTAGTGATTTGTCTAAGTGACCCTCAGATGTGGTGAATTCCAATTATTTTAAATGTGCTAGCCAGGTATGCCCTGGGATACTCTGTGTGAGTATGTAATAGTTGTCAGACCGTTCTGTGTGAGCGGGGTAGGGTTGACTCTGTGTGGGAAAACGTTTTGATGTTCTGCGTGGATGTCAGAACAGTTCTATGTGAAAATCTGACCAATCCTGTGTGGATGATCCTGAAAGTTTTGTGTGAGTACCTAAGATTTCTTAAGTTTTATATGGATTCTGTGAATTATTTGAAATTATGATAAAGGGTATGTGTGTATAAAGTAATGCTGAAAATGATTAGATACAATTTAAACCACCGATTCGTAGACGTACGTAGGTTTTGAGTTGACATCTTAAATGGATAATTTGATAAAGATTAAGTTTTTATGCACTATTAAAATAATCTACAAAATCTGGGAAATTGAGCTCTAGAAACTGATTAGAGTGTGTCCACTTTTGTTTATCTTACCCTAACGATGTAACTACAGAACGCATATTGGATTATCTCCTTCTGGGTGAAACATTATAAATTAAACTGCCCTTAAGGTCTGAACATGTTATAATTTTTCTTCCCAGTATGAGAGAAGTTGCAGGATTTATTGAATAAACTGTTTTCCATAAAGTTAAAGAGAATTTGAGGGATGCTCGATGTAATTTATAATGTCGTACAAAGCCTAAGGTTTTCCATCAAACTAATTATCATTGCGTGATTAATGTGATGTAGTAAAGTAATTGAAATACATTGCGTAAACATAATCTACTTATATTAAAAGGCGCATTATCTGTTTCCTAGTCATTAACTGTCGATTTTATTCTTTGATTGCTCATATATTCATTTGGAATTTGAGAATCATAGCTGGAGTATGAGAATCATAGCTGGAGTAACGTTTGTACTATTAAAATTGGGCTATTATTGTTCTGGGAATTACCGATAGTGACGTGTTTTTATTTTACTTTGTAAATGGGTTTTATATGCCGAGAATCTTAGTTTTTTGCAATAGCATTAGTGGTTCAGTGGTAGAATTCTTGCCTGCCACGCGGGAGGCCCAAGTTCCATTCCCAGTCATGGCGCTGGCTGAATTCAGAGTTTTTATTGTAAATAATCTATTTGTATCTTTTGCCTGGAAAGTTATGGTCGCTAGTGTTCGTATGAGAGATAAATTGAACATTTTCAATGTATTGTTTAGGTTAAATTGATAGACGAATTCAACTTAAAATAATAACGAAGCGAATTCTGATGCAAGACGATGTCTGTTCACTAAATTATCTGCTGGAATAATGTATTGAGAATTGGGTCGTATTTAAATTACTGTATCAATAGAGAAGACAGTTACCTAAGGTAAAGAAATTCTGAATGATAGCGGGGAGAGAATGGCGATAGGAAGTGATTACCGAAATGTTTTTAATTCTTATTGTTCGTCTGTTGAAGGAGAGTCGGACCAAAATGCAGCGTGGTGGTTAGTCATGTTCTTTAATGAAGAAAAGCGATACATGAAATAACTAAATAAATACAAAACAACAAACGGAACGAGAAAACCTATTACAGCCTATCTCGTGAACACTATACAGAGACAGGAACAATCACCCACGAAATACACAGTGAAACCCCGGCTACCTAAATATCGTTCCCAATCAGAGACAACGAGAATCACCTGACTCTGATTCTCTGATTGAGAACCGCCTCAGGCAGCCAAACCTATACTATACCCCTACTCAGCCGCAATCCCAATGCCTACAAAACCCCAATACGAAACACAACAAAATAAACCCATGTCACACCCTGGCCTGACCAAATATATAACGAAAACACAAAATACTATGACCAAGGCCTGACACTTATAGATTGACTGACGCATGTTATAATTTTGGCGCTGCGTGTGTTATTTTTAAATAAATAGGATACATTTCATAAGTGCGAAGAGAAAAGAGAAGAGGAAGTTATAAAGTTGGGCTTTAATCTTACGATAGAGGTAAGGAAAAAATGTTGAAATGAGAGGGGTTATATTTTTGCCCAACTGGGGGAAAAAGAAAGTATGGAAGAGAGTTAATTGTTATGTTGGCTGGTCATTGTCAGGGAAAGTTGCTGGAGGCAGGTAGATTGTTGTAGAATAACGTACATTTGCGTTATTAGTTTGAATATACAATAACCTTACTCTAATGGTTTTGACCGTTGTTCAGGTAAAAAAAAATATGTATTTCTAGCAGCTGATTCGCTAGGTGGACATCATAGATTTGTGGCGTTTATATTTACTGTATTAGGCTATGAGAATTGGGAGACTGGATGTCTGAATCATAAAACAACGTAAGGATAGATTCTGATGGTTATTGATTTTTGGTTTGATTGTTTAAGTAACACCAGTTAATTTGAGCGTGAAAGTTCATGTAGTCTAACAGTATAGTATGTTTCCATTATGTGGAACAATGTCAGGTCATTAAAGGTGATTGCTGGATTTGAATAGTATGCAAACCTGTTGACAGAAGAATGAATGGGTATGAATGTTGAAAAGCAAGATTGGGCCAAAGACTAAACTAGTATGTTAAGTGGGGGAGTATCATAGATTTTAATTATGGATGTGCTATAGAAATGAGTTCTTGTGTAGTTTGTTATTTGCATGAATTTATCACTGTATCATCTGCATACATTGGAACTTCAGACCCTGTACAGAATAAAGGAAGATCATTAATGGATGTGCTGAACAGTATTGAACTTTGTGGATATCAGTGGGGGAAAAAATACGTTTATTTTTATTTTTAGATGATGAGACAGCACCGACTTTTGAAGGATTTTAGATTTGTTTTTAAAAAATCAGGATTGGTTTTTACTAAATTTATATCAACAGATTGAAATTATTAGGTTGCTGATTAAGAGTTTTTTTAGGAGTTGATTTAACTTAATTAAACATTGTATCATACATATACATTGATTTGATTAAAACTTATGATTAATGATTCGAGGTACAGTGTAATTATCATTAGGTTTGGTTTATAGTTCACATTTGAGTTTCTGAATCGATGTAGTGTAAATGAATACTAAGTGTTTTTGTGTTTTCTCCGGGAAAATGGATATTTCACTGTCTCTCTCTGGAATGTTTCCAGGGGCTATACTCTTGGGGAGAGTGAGTGAAATTGGGGCCATAAACTACCACATTGAAAGGGGCACTCACCACATTGGGATTGTAATGAGTTTTTATTTTCTGACTTATCATTACACACGTAAATTCTTTTGATAAAGGAATGTTCTGAGAACATGGAAATACGAAAATGTTTGGAACTAGTTGATTATTGTTTGCAAATTGTTTAATATAGTGAAAAACACTGCTTTGAAGGGTTTTGTATAACCGATGACCTTATGATGACTTTCCGTTGTGGCTTGATCACCCGCATTGGAAAGCCATATGGATAATACATGTATGGTCATTTGTAATACTGCTTTCAAAATAATTTGTGTAATTGGTAAATATGTTTCTTATCCATATTTGTAATTTGGACCAGTGTGAAGAGTGAGTAGGGCATTGCTTTTAACTAAGGGTATGCTGCTTTAAGTCTATTTTCCTATGACCATAGGGGCTAAATAATTTTTCTTTGTGGATTTTTTTTTTCAGTTTAGTATTTTTTTTTTCAGTTTAGTAATTTTAATTTGATTAGGATTAGCTGAAATGTTGTTTTATATTTGTTTTCAGTTTTGTTTTACATTACTCTCATACGGAGAGATGTGTGTAAAACATGTGGGAGGATTTAGTTTTTTGAGGGTTTGAATTGAAGTTATACAATTTAAGTGATATGTGAAGGAGTGTATTGTATTGTTGAGTGTATTGTATTGTTGTGTTTGTTTTGTTCTATTCCCGAGAGATATAGGTCTAATTTCTTGATCCTTGGCTCTACGATGGAGTTGACAGTGAGATGGGGAGTATAAACCAATTTGAAAGAATAGTTTCAATAGAATGTTTTGATGTTCTCTGTGAAATATGTTTAGATATGTGTGTTAAGAATAATTGGTAAAAGTAATAATTTATCATGTAGTTAATGAACTGAACTAAACTGTTGTTCTGATCTGTTCTTTCGAGGTTATCATGAAAAGTGACATCAGACGGTATCTTAATGCATGGAAGAGATCATTTGGACCGAATGGTGTGTGTACCTCAAAACCCCCTCTACCTGGCTGAAGAAGAGAGACAATGTTATGCAGGTGAGTGAGGACCCAAAAGCGACTTAACAGAAACTGAGTTTATTCAAGTCCAAACAGAAAATAACAAATCCTGAATCCTTAACAGGAAATGTCCAAACGGGGATAACAGATTGTAGAGGGGAATAACAGGATAAGCGGCCACAGACTGCAGGTCCCTTCGGGTAGGCGCAGGCCGTAGCTGACAGAGACACCTGCTCACACACAGCATCTGATGAAGGCAAAACACGACAGGACGGAACAAGGACACAGCACAGCAAACAAGGATCCGACAAGGACAGAAGCAGAAACAGAGAGAGAAATAGAGACTTAATCAGAGGGCAAAATAGGGGACAGGTGTGAAAGAGTAAACGAGGTCGTTAGGAGAATGAGGAACAGCTGGGAGCAGGAACGGAACGATAGAGAGAGGGATAGAGAGAGGGAAAGAAACCTAATAAGACCAGCAGGGGGAAACGAATAGAAGAGAAAGCACAGGGACAAGACATGACAATATATGACAATACATGACAGACAAAGGCATTGAAGGAGGCTTTCCAAACCACTTCTACCGAGAGAAAAGAACCAAGCCAGAAATTGGTGTACAGTATCAGATCTAAGCTATCAACTGCTTTTCTTTCATGGTTCTGTCATACTGTGATGAGTCCACTTGGAGTGATCATGGAGAAAGATCTGTTCTAACATTTTCTTATGATGCTGGTATATTGGTTGACGAATGGACAAGACATGAGTGGTAAAGATGAGACATTGAAATTGGGACATTATCATGGGCCGTCCACTTTGAACTGTAAAGCTATCTGAAGAAAAAGGAAGATGTATTATAATCGTGATTAGATGTATTATAATTAGATGTATTATAATCATGATTAAAAAAGTTAATAGTAGAATTATGGGATAATTATACTGAATGAATGTAAATCTGATAATATTGATGTGTGTTAAATTGAGGTTTTTACTTTAAGTGATAATGACCCATTTGAATCACTGAGGAATGTTGGATAAATAGTTGGGTTGTTAATAATGATTTGGAATATAATGTACTGTAAAATACGTATGACTGCATAGTATTGCATAAACATTTTTAACTCTAAGCCATCCATTTACTGCACTGCATTGAATGAATGAGGTTGGTTATCATGCTGTACTATATTTTTTTGTACATTGTTCACGGTTCCTATGCTGAACACATACTGTGTTTGAATTCTGTACAGAGTGGAAAGGCAAAGACGAGGACACTTGTTTACAGATGTACAAGAGACTGCAATTATAAATATGGTCTATGTGGGGACATAGAGGTTGCTTCTGTCCAAGGTTGGATACGCCATGCTAGGACATACTTCCCTCGATGTTTGGCAAGAGAAAATGTTTCTTGTGATGTGGACGAAGTATCGTGGCCAGGCTCAGGCCGGAGAAGAGATGAAGCGTAGCTTAGCACTGGTGATCCCCCCCCCCCCCCCACTACCAATTCCTGGACTGCCCTCCCCCCCCGGACACCACACACACAATTGTGTTCTTTACTGTATTCTAAAGAATATACTTTTGGTTCAAGAGTAATGTTTGGCCTAATAAATATTTTCTGTTTCTACATTGCATTGGTGTTTACAGTGTACTTGTTACGCCTCTCAGCCGATTACTTTCACTGTAGAACATTGTATTGGAATGTAGATATAAGCCTATGAAAGACCAAAGAGCTTTAGATTTAAAACAACAGTGTTTACATGGTATATCCAAAAATGTACTATTATGAGAGCGGTGTTTGACATTTGATGCAAATGCTTCATTCTGACGTGTGTTTATGGCATTTTGAATGCAGTGTTATATTTTGAAGGAGATGTGAGGCATTTTGCATTTTGTGTGTGCAGTTTTGGGAATTGTGTGTAGAGTTTTGAAAAAAAGGAGACAGTTTTGAAAAAAAAACTGTAAAAACAGCAAACATTTCTTTCCACCTTATGGGAAAATAAGTAGAATTACATGAAATGAGTTATAAAATTGCAAAATGTTCTTTCCAGCCAATGGCAAAATCTGTAGAATATCAGCAAACTTGCTTTAAAACTGCAACCTCTTCTCCCCATGGCAAATTGTGTAAAATTGCAGGAAATTAACTCTTTCCACTTTAAAGAATGTTGCTTGCTGTCCAACCACAGGAACCAAACAACACTGTCCAACCACAGGAACCACACTCAGGTATGTAAGACGGGGAAGAAACAGTCCTACAAATAAACACGTCCCTTTCGCTCTCTGTCTCTCCTCTATCCCTCCCTTTTTCTCTCTCTTTAGAGATACTCCAACCTTCCCCCAATTTAGATTTGACCATTGTATCTCTGTCACCTCGATGGTAAACTACACATGAAAATAAGATCAATTCAGGATGGACGTGTAATCAGTCTCTGTGGGGCTGCTGTACAGTGTGTAGTGTTAAGGGGGGGGGTCTACTTTCTGTGGACAAGTCCTACAATTAGAGAAGGTGTTGGGTGGTGTCTCACTGTGGACAAGGCCTACAATTAGATATGGTGTTGGGCGGTGTCTCACTGTGGACAAGGCCTACAGTTAGAAAAGGTGTTGGGCGGTGTCACTGTGGACAAGGCCTACAATTAGATATGGTGTTGGGTGGTGTCTCACTGTGGACAAGGCCTACAATTAGATATGGTGTTGGGTGGTGTCTCACTGTGGACAAGGCCTACAATTAGATATGGTGTTGGGTGGTGTCTCACTGTGGACAAGGCCTACAAATAGAGAAGGTGTTGGGTGGTGTCTCACTGTGGACAAGGCCTACATTTAGAGATGGTGTTGGGTGGTGTCACTGTGGACAAGGCCTACAGTTAGAGAAGGTGTTGGGCGGTGTCACTGTGGACAAGGCCTACATTTAGAGATGGTGTTGGGTGGTGTCACTTGATTTGACGTCTGATGTAATTATAGTGCTCTCTGTATAACACATTGCCCAAAGTTGCCATCCCCTCAACATGTAAAGGAAACACTTTTCCTGCATTCATAATTGGCCCAGGCATATTTTATGTATTTTTATTCATCTGTCTTTTGATGTTGAAACTGTTTTCCCCACATCTGCACCCCAAATGATACCCTATTCACTATTTGGTTAACTTCTTTTGATCAGAGCACTATGGGCCCCGGTGAAAAGGTTTGTACTTTATTATAAATAGGCAGGCATTTGGGATGCACACCATCTCCCCTCATTAATAACTGACACCCTGGTTGGGATGCCCTTGTCTCGACAAGGAGCTTTAAAATGTGTACAAGTGGTTAGGACTGCAGGCAGGCACTCATCTCTGCTGCTCAACGAGCTGAGGCCCCTCCTGTCCTGTCCTCCTCCTAATTAAGGAGGTACTTATTTATGCAGGGTGATACAAAGTACATAAACAAAAGCAGGACAGGGGAGTAGGGAGGGAGTAGTGTAGTCTGGGACCATAGGACAGGGGAGTAGGGAGGGAGTAGTGTAGTCTGGGCCCATAGGAAAGGGGAGTAGGGAGGGAGTAGTGTAGTCTGGGCCCATAGGACAGGGGAGTAGGGAGGGAGTAGTGTAGTCTGGGACCATAGGACAGGGGAGTAGGGAGGGAGTAGTGTAGTCTGGGACCATAGGACAGGGGAGTAGGGAGGGAGTAGTGTAGTCTGGGACCATAGGACAGGGGAGTAGGGAGGGAGTAGTGTAGTCTGGGACCATAGGACAGGGGAGTAGGGAGGGAGTAGTGTAGTCTGGGCCCATAGGAAAGGGGAGTAGGGAGGGAGTAGTGTAGTCTGGGACCATAAGACAGGGGAGGGAGTGGTGTAGCCTGGGCCCATAAGACAGGAGAGGGAGTGGTGTAGCCTGGGCCCATAAGACAGGGTAGGGAGGGGTGTAGCCTGGGCCCATAAGATATGAGAGGGAGTTATGTAGCCTGGGCCCATACGACAGGGGAGGTAGTGGTGTAGGCTGGGCCCATAAGACAGGGGAGGTAGTGGTGTAGCCTGGGCCCATAAGACAGGGGAGGTAGTGGTGTAGCCTGGGCCCATAAGACAGGGGAGGTAGTGGTGTAGCCTGGGCCCATAAGACAGGGGAGCGAGTGGTGTAGCCTGGGCCCATAAGACAGGGGAGGGAGTGGTGTAGCCTGGGCCCATAAGACAGGGGAGGTAGTGGTGTAGCCTGGGCCCATAAGATATGAGAGGGACTTATGTCGCCTGGGCCCATAAGACAGGGGAGGTAGTGGTGTAGGCTGGGCCCATAAGACAGGGGAGGGAGTGGTGTAGCCTGGGCCCATAAGAAAGGGGAGTTAGAAGGGAGTAGTGTAGCCTAGGCCCATAGGACAGGGGAGTAAGGAGGGAGTAGTGTAGCCTAGACAGAGGAGCAGGGAGGACATAGTGTAGCCTGGGATCATAGGGCAGGGGAGTACAGAGGACATAGTGTAATCTAGGTCCATAGGACAGGGGAGTAGGAAGGGAGTAGTGTAGCCTCGGCCCATAGGACAGGGGAGTAGGAAGGGAGTGGTGTTGCCTGGGTCCATAGGAGAAAGGAGTAGGAACGGAGTAGGGTCTTGGCCCATAAGATATGATAGGGAGTGGTGTAGCCTGCGCCCATAAGACAAGGGAGGTAGTAGTGTGACGTGGGCCCATAAGATATGAGAGGGAGTGGTGTAGCCTGCGCCCATAAGACAAGGGAGGTAGTAGTGTAGCCTGGGCCCATAAGATATGAGAGGGAGTGGTGTAGCCTGAGCCCATAAGATAGGAGAGGGAGTGGTGTAGCCTCGGCCCATAAGATATGAGAGGGTGTGGTGTAGCCTGAGCCCATAAGATATGAGAGGGAGTGGTGTAGCCTGGGCCCATAAGATAGGAGAGGGAGTGGTGTATCCTGAGCCCATAAGATAGGAGAGGGAGTGGTGTAGCCTGGGCCCATAAGATATGAGAGGGAGTGGTGTAGCCTTTTATTCATTTATTTATTTTATTTCACCTTTATTTAACCAGGTAGGCAAGTTGAGAACAAGTTCTCATTTACAATTGCGACCTGGCCAAGATAAAGCAAAGCAGTTCGACAGATACAACGACACAGAGTTACACATGGAGTAAAACAAACATACAGTCAATAATACAGTATAAACAAGTCTATATACAATGTGAGCAAATGAGGTGAGAAGGGAGGTAAAGGCAAAAAAGGCCATGGTGGCAAAGTAAATACAATATAGCAAGTAAAACACTGGAATGGTAGTTTTGCAATGGAAGAATGTGCAAAGTAGACATAAAAATAATGGGGTGCAAAGGAGCAAAATAAATGAATTAATTAAATACAGTTGGGAAAGAGGTAGTTGTTTGGGCTAAATTATAGGTGGGCTATGTACAGGTGCAGTAATCTGTAAGATGCTCTGACAGTTGGTGCTTAAAGCTAGTGAGGGAGATAAGTGTTTCCAGTTTCAGAGATTTTTGCAGTTCGTTCCAGTCACTGGCAGCAGAGAACTGGAAGGAGAGGCGGCCAAAGAAAGAATTGGTTTTGGGGGTGACCAGAGAGATATACCTGCTGGAGCGTGTGCTACAGGTGGGAGATGCTATGGTGACCAGCGAGCTGAGATAAGGGGGGACTTTACCTAGCAGGGTCTTGTAGATGACATGGAGCCAGTGGGTTTGGCGACGAGTATGAAGCGAGGGCCAGCCAACGAGAGCGTACAGGTCGCAATGGTGGGTAGTATATGGGGCTTTGGTGACAAAACGGATTGCACTGTGATAGACTGCATCCAATTTGTTGAGTAGGGTATTGGAGGCTATTTTGTAAATGACATTGCCAAAGTCGAGGATTGGTAGGATGGTCAGTTTTACAAGGGTATGTTTGGCAGCATGAGTGAAGAATGCTTTGTTGCGAAATAGGAAGCCAATTCTAGATTTAACTTTGGATTGGAGATGTTTGATATGGGTCTGGAAGGAGAGTTTACAGTCTAACCAGACACCTAAGTATTTGTAGTTGTCCACGTATTCTAAGTCAGAGCCGTCCAGAGTAGTGATGTTGGACAGGCGGGTAGGTGCAGGTAGCGATCGGTTGAAGAGCATGGATTTAGTTTTACTTGTATTTAAGAGCAATTGGAGGCCACGGAAGGAGAGTTGTATGGCATTGAAGCTTGCCTGGAGGGTTGTTAACACAGTGTCCAAAGAAGGGCCGGAAGTATACAGAATGGTGTCGTCTGCGTAGAGGTGGATCAGGGACTCACCAGCAGCAAGAGCGACCTCATTGATGTATACAGAGAAGAGAGTCGGTCCAAGAATTGAACCCTGTGGCACCCCCATAGAGACTGCCAGAGGTCCGGACAGCAGACCCTCCGATTTGACACACTGAACTCTATCAGAGAAGTAGTTGGTGAACCAGGCGAGGCAATCATTTGAGAAACCAAGGCTGTCGAGTCTGCCGATGAGGATGTGGTGGTTGACAGAATCGAAAGCCTTAGCCAGATCAATGAATACGGCTGCACAGTAATGTTTCTTATCGATGGCGGTTAAGATATCGTTTAGGACCTTGAGCGTGGCTGAGGTGCACCCATGACCAGCTCTGAAACCAGATTGCATAGCAGAGAAGGTATGGTTAGATTCGAAATGGTCGGTAATCTGTTTGTTGACTTGGCTTTCGAAGACCTTAGAAAGGCATGGTAGGATAGATATAGGTCTGTAGCAGTTTGGGTCAAGAGTGTCCCCCCCTTTGAAGAGGGGGATGACCGCAGCTGCTTTCCAATCTTAGGGAATCTCAGACGACACGAAAGAGAGGTTGAACAGGCTAGTAATAGGAGTGGCAACAATTTCGGCAGATAATTTTAGAAAGAAAGGGTCCAGATTGTCTAGCCCGGCTGATTTGTAGGGGTCCAGATTTTTCAGCTCTTTCAGAACATCAGCTGAATGGATTTGGGAGAAGGAGAAATGGGGAAGGCTTGGGCGAGTTGCTGTTGGGGGTGCAGTGCTGTTGACCAGGGTAGGAGTAGCCAGGTGGAAAGCATGGCCAGCCGAAGAAAAATGCTTATTGAAATTCTCAATTATGGTGGATTTATCAGTGGTGACAGTGTTTCCTATCTTCAGTGCAGTGGGCAGCTGGGAGGAGGTGTTCTTATTCTCCATGGACTTTACAGTGTCCCAGAACTTTTTTGAGTTAGTGTTGCAGGAAGCAAATTTCTGCTTGAAAAAGTTAGCCTTGGCTTTTCTAACTGCCTGTGTATAACGGTTTCTAGCTTCCCTGAATAGCTGCATATCACGGGGGCTGTTCGATGCTAATTCAGAACGCCATAGGATGTTTTTGTGTTGGTTAAGGACAGTCAGGTCTGGGGAGAACCAAGGGCTATATCTGTTCCTGGTTCTAAATTTCTTGAATGGGGCATGTTTATTTAAGATGGTTAGGAAGGCATTTTTTAAAAATATCCAGGCATCCTCTACTGACGGGATGAGATCAATATCCTTCCAGGATACCCCGGCCAGGTCGATTAGAAAGGCCTGCTCGCTGAAGTGTTTCAGGGAGCGTTTTACAGTGATGAGTGGAGGTCGTTTGACCGCTGACCCATTACGGATGCAGGCAATGAGGCAGTGATCGCTGAGATCTTGGTTGAATACAGCAGAGGTGTATTTAGAGGGGAAGTTGGTTAGGATGATATCTATGAGGGTGCCCGTGTTTAAGGCTTTGGGGGGGTACCTGGTAGGTTCATTGATAATTTGAGTGAGATTGAGGGCATCAAGTTTAGATTGTAGGATGGCTGGGGTGTTAAGCATGTTCCAGTTTAGGTCGCCTAGCAGCACGAGCTCTGAAGATAGATGGGTTGCAATCAGTTCACATATGGTGTCCAGAGCACAGCTGGGGGCAGAGGGTGGTCTATAGCAGGCGGCAACGGTGAGAGACTTGTTTTTAGAGAGGTGGATTTTTAGAAGTAGAAGTTCAAATTGTTTGGGTACAGTCCTGGATAGTAGGACAGAACTCTGCAGGCTATCTTTGCAGTAGATTGCAACACCGCCCCCTTTGGCAGTTCTATCTTGTCTGAAAATGTTGTAATTTGGAATTAAAATTTCAGAATTTTTGGTGGTCTTCCTAAGCCAGGATTCAGACACAGCTAGAACATCCGGGTTGGCAGAGTGTGCTAAAGCAGTGAATAGAACAAACTTAGGGAGGAGGCTTCTAATGTTAACATGCATGAAACCAAGGCTATTACGGTTACAGAAGTCATCAAAAGAGAGCGCCTGGGGAATAGGAGTGGAGCTAGGCATTGCAGGGCCTGGATTCACCTCTACATCGCCAGAGGAACATAGGAGGAGAAGAATAAGGGTACGGCTAAAAGCAATAAGAATTGGTCGTCTATAACGTCTGGAACAGAGAGTAAAAGGAGGTTTCTGGGGGCGATAAAATAGCATCAAGGTATAATGTACAGACAAAGGTATGGTAGGATGTGAATACAGTGGAGGTAAACCTAGGTATTGAGTGATGAAGAGAGAGATATTGTCTCTAGAAACATCATTGAAACCTGGAGATGTCATTGCATGTGTGGGTGGTGGAACTAATAAATTGGATAATGTATAGTGAGCAGGACTAGAGGCTCTACAGTGAAATAAGCCAATAAACACTAACCAGAACAGCAATGGACAAGACATATTGACATTAAGGAGAGGCATCCTTAGTCGAGTGATCAAAAGAGTCCAGAGAGTGGAGTGGTTGGTTTCGGGGTCAAGGCGATTTAGACAGCTAGCCAGGACATCGGTAGCAAGCTAGCATAGGAAGGGGGTCTGTTGTTAGCCACCTCTTGCGTTCCGTCAGTAGATTAGTGGGGTTCCGTGTGGTAGAGGGAATTAGTCCAAATCACACAACAACAAAAATAAAATAAAAACAATAGATATAGTTATAGAGGCCCAAGAATAAACATAATAATAATAATAAAAATAAATAAATTGTCCGATTGTCTATTCTGAGAGCTGCCGGTAAGACAGCTAACCATTAGCAGGCCGCAGATGGGCGTTCAGGTAACGTCGAGACGGAGGAGCCAGCCGGATCTCCTTCGGGTAGATAATGTCGGCAGTCCAGTTGTGAAGGCCCGGTGGGGCTCCGCGTAGGCAGTAAAACGGGTTCGGATAGGTGACTGCAGCCCAGGAGTGATTGACGGAGCTCAGAAGTGATTTACGGAGCTGGCTAGCTCCGGAGTAATTGATGTTTGCCTCGGAATCGACGAGAGCAGATAGACACACGGATAGCAGCTGGCTAGCTGTGAGATCCGGGAATGAATGTCCAGAGAGCAGTTGAAATCCAAGGACATGGAGAGAAAAATTGGTCCGTTCCGTTCCGTTCCGAGCCGCGCTGCGCCGTACAAGACTGGCGATAGATTTTCAAGCTAAAGGATAGCTGATGACCACAAACCGTGGTTAGCTGAATACTAACGATTTGCCAGTAAAGAAGCTAACTAGCTTCTGAACTAGCTTCTGATTAGCTTCTAGCTAGCTCCTGGCTAGCTTCTGGCTAGCTTCTGGGAGTTTCTGGCTAGCTTCTGGCTAGCTTCTTGGAGGATTGCAGATTTGAGGTAAATAATACTTATTTATAAATATAAATTGGTGAGGCGGGTTGCAGGAGAGTGTTTTGAAGATGAGTTGATGGAAAATAAAAAAAAATGTATGTGAAAAAAAGTTGTAAATATATATATATACAGGACACGACAAGACGAGGACAAAAGACGTCTGAACTGCTATGCCATCTCGGGTAAATGAGCCTGAGCCCATAAGATATGAGAGGGAGTGGTGTAGCCTGAGCCCATAAGAAATGAGAGGGACTGGTGTAGCCTGAGCCCATAAGATATGAGAGGGAGTGGTGTAGCCTGAGCCCATAAGATATGAGAGGGAGTGGTGTAGCCTGGGCCCATAAGATATGAAAGGGAGTGGTGTAGCCTGGGCCCATAAGATATGAGAGGGAGTGGTGTAGCCTGGGCCCATAAACCATAATGGGCCCAGGCTACACCATACCAGGACCTAAATCCATAATAATGCACCCCGACTGATGCCTCTGAGACAGGGGAAGAGAGTCACAATACTATCCTCCTGAAACACAATTATTTTCCTCACACACGCTTCTCCTCTTCACATAATACTACACTGCTTTTCACCACTACAGTACCCTCCTGTCCCTGACCTCAATTAAAAATAGCACAACATTGACACAATGAATTGTACCCAGGTACTACTTTCAAAAAGCTTTACCCAATGTTACTACACTCAAAATGACTCCTTCGATTAAACACACTAATGCTGGGAGTTTTCTGAGGTGACGGACGGCAAATAGTCATGTCAAGGTGAATTCACCTTTAGATTCCCACTGAGGAATCTCTCTCTCCTGTCTCTCTCCTGTCTCTATCTTGTCTGTCTGTCTGTCTCTCTCACACACACACACGAGAGGGTGAAAGATTGAGGTCCGGGCAGCTCCGTGAGGGGTGGTGAGGTGCCATTTCCTGCTTTAATCGCTCCATAATGATAACATCTGTTCCTGAGCCATTAATCAAGGAGAGAGGTGGGTAGGGGAGTGCCACTTTAAAATAAAAATCTAGCTAGCTCACACACACAGACACACAAGGCAAGAAGTGCTTTCTCTCCTCGTGGCATTTGGAAAAAGTGACTTGTATCTATCTGTCATCACCATCATTCCACTGAGGCCACTGTTTGTTTTCCTCATTCAAATTGTCTGACACAACATGCATCCCATACCATCTGTTGCTGTGTGTCAGCCTGCTCGGCAAACTATTGAGAAACAAGGAAACTGTTAACCTCCGATGGAGTCATATGTTGTGTTAAACTTCAAGTTCAAGTTTATTTCCCATGTAATAAATACTGTACATTGCAGGGTGGGGGTCAATTCCATTTAAATTCATGTCAATTCAGGATCTACACTGAAATTCCCACTCCAATTCTCTTCAATGATTTCTGTTGAGCAATATTATATATTTTTTACTTTATGATATGTGGGACAACCACATATCACAGGAATAGTAAATATACTTTTCCTCAAACAAGTCAAGCTAGAAGGGGGTGGGGTTAAGTGCATGTGTTGGTTCAGGTTTACATTTTTTTAAATGTTGTATTGTTGTCAACCATGATGGAAAGGTTTTTGCGCTCAAAGACCTTTCCATCCAGGTTGGAAGAGCAGCTCTGTCTTGTCAAGGTTCAGCTTGAGGTGGTGGGCCTACATCCACGCTGAGATATCTGCCAGGCATGCAGAGATGCGTGTTGACACCTGGGTGTCAGAAGGGGGAAAGGGAAGGAGGGAAAGAATGAGAGGAAATGTAACGGTCTTCTGGGGAAAGAGAGGCGGACCAAAATGAAGCGTGGTTAGTTTTGTCCATCTTTAATAAATATGAAAACACAACAATCTACAAAACAAGAAAAAACCAAAACAGTCCTATCTGGTGCCACAAACACAAAGACAGGAACAATCACCCACAAAACCCAACACAAAACAGGCTACCTAAATATGGTTCCCAATCAGAGACAATGACTAACACCCGCCTCTGATTGAGAACCATATCAGGCCAAAACATAGAAATAGACAAAACAGACACACAACATAGAATGCCTACCCAGCTCACGTTCTGACCAACACTAAAACAAGGAAAGCACACACAAACGATGGTCAGAACGTGACAGGGAATGGAGAAGAATAGAGAGAGCGAAGGAGGCAGAGAAAGACAATGAAATATAGAGAGACAGAGAGAGTGAGTGAGACAGAGAGAGAGAGAGAGAGAGAGAGAGAGAGAGAGAGAGAGAGAGAGAGAGAGAGAGAGAGAGAGAGAGAGAGAGAGAGAGAGAGAGAGAGAGAGAGAGAGAGAGAGAGAGAGAGAGGACATGGTAACACTTCACTGAAGCCTTCCATCATCCAGCTCTCAGAAGGCTGTCACCAGGCATGACAAAACACAGCATAGAGACATTTGCAACCCTCATGCCAGCCTTATGACAAATGGTTGTCAGGAAGAAGCAGCATGTGATAAGCATCAGTAGCATAGGAGGACAGCGGACCCTATATAATCAAAAGCAGTTCACTATAAAGGGAATAGGTTGCCATTTGGGAAACAACCATTGAGTCTGACGGGAACAAGAGGAGGAAAAAAAGAGCAGTTCCTGACCCTTGATGGGAGAGGAGAGAAGCATTTCTCGACCCTTGATGAGAGAAGAGAGGAGCAGTACCTGACCCTTGATAGGAGAGGAGAGGAGCAGTTCCTGACTCTTGATGAGAGAGGAGAGGAGCAGTTCCTGACCCTTGATAGGAGAGGAGAGGAGCAGTTCCTGACTCTTGATGATAGAGAAGAGGAGCAGTTCCTGACTCTTGATGAGAGAGGAGAGGAACAGTTCTCGACCCTTGATGAGAGAAGAGAGGAGCAGTTCCTGACCCTTGATGGAAGAGGAGAGGAGCAGTTCCTGACCCTTGGTAGGAGAGGAGAGGAACAGTTCCTGACCCTTGATGAGAGAGGAGAGGTGTAGTTCCTGACCCTTGATAGGAGAGGAGAGGAGAAGTTCCTGAGCTTTGATAGGAGAGGAGAAGAGAAGTTCCTGAGCCTTGATGGGAGAGGAGAAGTTCCTGAGCCTTGGTGGGAGAGGAGAGGTGTAGTTCCTGAGCCTTGATAGGAGAGGAGAGGAGCAGTTCCTGACCCTTGATGGGAGAGGAGAGGAGCAGTTCTCGGCCCTTGATGAGAGAGGAGAGGAGCAGTTCCTGACCCTTGATGGGAGAGGAGAGGTGTAGTTCCTGAGCCTTGATAGGAGAGGAGCAGTTTCTGACCCTTGATAGGAGAGGAGAGGAGCAGTTCCTGACTCTTGATGAGAGAGAAGAGGAGCAGTTCCTGACCCTTGATAGGAGAGGAGAGGAGCAGTTCCTGACCCTTGATAGGAGAGGAGAGGAGCAGTTCCTGACTCTTGATGATAGAGAAGAGGAGCAGTTCCTGACTCTTGATGAGAGAGGAGAGGAGCAGTTCCTGACCCTTGATAGGAGAGGAGAGGAGCAGTTCCTGACTCTTGATGGTAGAGAAGAGGAGCAGTTCCTGACTCTTGATGAGAGAGGAGAGGAACAGTTCTCGACCCTTGATGAGAGAAGAGAGGAGCAGTTCCTGACCCTTGATGGGAGAGGAGAGGAGCAGTTCCTGACCCTTGGTAGGAGAGGAGAGGAACAGTTCCTGACCCTTGATGAGAGAGGAGAGGTGTAGTTCCTGACCCTTGATAGGAGAGGAGAAGTTCCTGAGCCTTGATAGGAGAGGAGAAGAGAAGTTCCTGAGCCTTGATGGGAGAGGAGAAGTTCCTGAGCCTTGGTGGGAGAGGAGAGGTGTAGTTCCTGAACCTTGATAGGAGAGGAGAGGAGCAGTTCCTGACCCTTGATGGGAGAGGAGAGGAGCAGTTCTCGGCCCTTGATGAGAGAGGAGAGGAGCAGTTCCTGACCCTTGATGGGAGAGGAGAGGTGTAGTTCCTGAGCCTTGATAGGAGAGGAGAGGAGCAGTTCCTGGCCCTTGATAGGAGAGGAGAGGTGTAGTTCCTGAGCCTTGATAGGAGAGGAGAGGAGCAGTTTCTGACTCTTGATGAGAGAGGAGAGGAGCAGTTCCTGACCCTTGATATGAGAGGAGAGGAGCAGTTCCTGACTCTTGATGGTAGAGAAGAGGAGCAGTTCCTGACTCTTGATGAGAGAGGAGAGGAACAGTTCTCGACCCTTGATGAGAGAAGAGAGGAGCAGTTCCTGACCCTTGATGGGAGAGGAGAGGAGCAGTTCCTGACCCTTGGTAGGAGAGGAGAGGAACAGTTCCTGACCCTTGATGAGAGAGGAGAGGTGTAGTTCCTGACCCTTGATAGGAGAGGAGAAGTTCCTGAGCCTTGATAGGAGAGGAGAAGAGAAGTTCCTGAGCCTTGATGGGAGAGGAGAAGTTCCTGAGCCTTGGTGGGAGAGGAGAGGTGTAGTTCCTGAACCTTGATAGGAGAGGAGAGGAGCAGTTCCTGACCCTTGATGGGAGAGGAGAGGAGCAGTTCTCGGCCCTTGATGAGAGAGGAGAGGAGCAGTTCCTGACCCTTGATGGGAGAGGAGAGGTGTAGTTCCTGAGCCTTGATAGGAGAGGAGAGGAGCAGTTCCTGACCCTTGATAGGAGAGGAGAGGTGTAGTTCCTGAGCCTTGATAGGAGAGGAGAGGAGCAGTTTCTGAACCGTGATGGGAGAAGAGACGACCAGTTCTCGACCCTTGATAGGTGAGGAGTGGAGCCGTTCCTGACCCTTGATGGGAGAGGAGAGGTGTAGTTCCTTAGCCTTGATAGGAGAGGAGAGGAGCAGTTCCTGACCCTTGATGGGAGAGGAGAGGTGTAGTTCCTGAGCCTTGATAGGAGAGGAGAGGAGCAGTTCCTGACCCGTGATGGGAGAAGAGACGACCAGTTCTCGACCCTTGATAGGTGAGGAGAGGAGCCGTTCCTGACCCTTGATAGGAGAAGAGACGACCAGTTCTTGACCCTTGATAGGTGAGGAGAGGAGTAGATCCTGACCGTTCATTGGAGAGGAGAGGAGCAGTTCCCAACCCTTGATAGGAGAGGAGCAGTTCCTGACCCTTGATGGGAGAGGAGAGGTATAGTTCCTGACCCTTGATGGGAGAGGAGAGGTGTAGTTCCTGACCCTTGATGGGAGAGGAGAGGGATGGATAAGTGATATCAAATGACTGTGGTGTCCCAAGTGACATGTTGGGAATGATGTGTTCGGAGCGAGAAGGGTGAAAACATCCGAAGATAACCTGAAAAAATTGTTGAGATTGCAGTCTGTACCTTTGAAAATGAGCGTTTTTCTCTACAAGACCAATTGGAGAAAAACTATATATGCAGGTGAGAATGAAATTATTCTACCTCAAGAAGATGTGTCGGTTATGATGAGGTTCTGCCTTTAAGAAGATGTTTCGGTTATGATTAGGTTCTGTCTCATGAAGATGTGTAGGTTATGATGAGGTTCTGATAAAATAGAGTAATCTACTACTACGTTCAATTCATAATCCACTCTTTTGTTGTTGAAACAACTTTTCGGGCCAATGCACAAGGGATCATTTATTTAGCACTCTCTTTACTGGTTGCAGAGACTTTCTGTTCTAGCGCAAGACCCAAAACATTCACAGCCTACACCAGATGCCTTTTAGGGATGCATGGCAATTATTGAGAATTCAAGAGTGGCTGCTTTATAAAGGAAACAGAGGAAAAGGCTTGTATAATACACATGCTTTGAATAATTTATTACCATTTATTCAGGTATGGAACCATTTTGTTTATTTACATGCCTTTGTTTATTAATTGAGTATTGTGAACTATACTGCATGACCAAAAGTACAGTACCAGTCAAAAGTTTAGACACACCTACTCATTCAAGAGTTTTTCTATATTGTTACTATTTTATACATTGTAGAATAATAGTGAAGACATCAAAACTATGAAAAAACACATATGAAATCATGTAGTAACAAAACAAGTGTTAAACAAATTAGCCCACCTCCTACAGAAGGTGGCCCCTCTTCCTGTTCCTGTTCGGGTGGTGCTCGGCGGTCGTCGTCACCGGCCTACAAGCTGCCACCGATCCCTTTTCCATTTTTAGGTTTAGTTGGGCTATTTAAGCCGGTAGGCCCGCCTGCTCTTTGTGCGGGCTTATTTAGTTTCCCACTGTGTATTTTGTGTGGTAGTGCTGAAGGATTTTGATTTTCCCTCCAAACTGGTGTGGTCCTAGTTTTGGGCAATTGTTTATGTGCGCCCAGTTTCTTTGCGAGTACATTTTTCATTAAAGCGCTACTCTGTACATTAAAGCGCTACACTGTAACTTCTGCCTCCTGCGTCTGACTCCGCACCCACTAACCGCAGTGCTTTACAAGATTCTTCAAAGTAGCCACCCTTTGCCTTGATGACAGCTTTGCACACTCTTGGCATTCTCTCAACCAGCTTCAGCTGGAATGCTTTTCCAACAGTCCAACTATTGCTTTTCCTTCACTCTGCAGTCCAACTCATCCAAAACCATCTCAATAGGTTTGAGGTTGGGTGATTGTGGAGCCCAGGTCATCTGATGCAGCAATCCATAACTATCCTTCTTGGTCAAATAGCCCATACACAGTCTGGAGGTGTGTTGGGTCATTGTCCTGTAGACTGTTGTGGAAGCCATCCTGTTTAAGAGTGCCCTGAATTGTAAATAAATGACTGACAGTGTCACCAGCAAAACATCCCCACACTTTCTCACCTCCTCCTCCATGCTTCATGGTGAAAAAGCACATGCTGAGATCATCCATTCACCTATTCCACAACAGTGGTAGGCTTGATTACCAACAACGACGAGACGGCCTACAGGGAGGAGGTGAGGGCCCTTGGAGTGTGGTGTCAGGAAAATAACCTCACACTCAACGTCAACAAAACTAAGGAGATGATTGTGGACTTCAGTAAACAGCAGAGGGAACACCCCCCTATCCACATCGATGGAACAGTAGTGGAGAGGGTAGCAAGTTTTAAGTTCCTCGGCATACACATCACAGACAAACTGAATTGGTCCACCCACACAGACAGCATTTTGAAGAAGGCGCAGCAGCGCCTCTTCAACCTCAGGAGACTGAAGAATTTTGGCTTGTCACCAAAAGCACTCACAAACTTCTACAGATGCACAATTGAGAGCATCCTGGCGGGCTGTATCACCGCCTGGTACGGCAACTGCTCCGCCCACAACCGTAAGGCTCTCCAGAGGGTAGTGAGGTCTGCACAACGCATCACCGGGGGCAAACTACCTGCCCTACAGGACACCTACACCACCCGATGTTACAGGAAGGCCATAAAGATCATCAAGGACAACAAGCACCCGAGCCACTGCCTGTTCACCCCGCTATCATCCAGAAGGCGAGGTCAGTACAGGTGCATCAAAGCTGGGACCGAGAGACTGAAAAACAGTTTCTATCTTAAGGCCATCAGCCTGTTAAACAGCCACCACTAACATTGAGTGGCTGCTGCCAACACACTGACTCAACTCCAGCCACTTTATTAATGGGAAATGATGGGAAATGATGTAAGCTGTGAGGGGAACGGCACCTCAGTACCTCCAGGCTCTGATCAGGCCCTACACCCAAATAAGGGCACTGCGTTCATCCACCTCTGGCCTGCTCGCCTCCCTACCACTGAGGAAGTACAGTTCCCGCTCAGCTCAGTCAAAACTGTTCGCTGCTCTGGCTCCCCAATGGTGGAACAAACTCCCTCACGACGCCAGGACAGCGGAGTCAATCACCACCCCTTCCGGAGACACCTGAAACCCCACCTCTTTAAGGAATACCTAGGATAGGATAAAGTAATCCTTCTCACCCTCCCTCCCCCCCCCCTTAAAATATTTAGATGCACTATTGTAAAGTGGTTGTTCCACTGGATGTCATAAGGTGAATGCACCAATTTGTAAGTCGCTCTGGATAAGAGCGTCTGCTAAATGACTTAAATGTAAAATGTAAATGTAAAATATATCACTAGCCACTTTAATTCATCTTAGAGCTCGGGACTATTTTTTTCAACATTTTGTTGAAAAAGTCCTGCTACTCATGCCAGGAATATAGTATATGCATATTATTAGTATGTGCGGATAGAAAACACTCTGAAGTTTCTAAAACTGGTTAAACCATGTCTGTGACTATAACAGGACGTGTTTAACATGCGAAACCCCAACCCCGAAGACTGTTCACCCCCCAAAAAAATATCAATCTGCCAGTTGGCTGTATTGTCTATGGCCTGCAACAATATATACCTCCCAGTTTACAAGTCCTACAGCTTCCACACGATGTCGCCAGTCTTGGCAATTTCCTTGAAGTTGTTCCTTGGTCAAACGAAGAAGAGACACTTGATTTCATCCGGTACACGACAGGATGTTTTGGAAGAGAGAATTATCGACCATCATTTCAAGACATGGAGCTATTGAATGCACATCGGCCCGCGATCAATTTAATCAATTATTAACGTTTACTAATACCTAAAGTTGGATAACAAAAGTAGTTTGAAGTGTTTTGTCAAAGTTTATAGGCAACTTTGTTAATTTGTTTAAATGACTTTGCGTTATGTAAAGCAGTTTTTTCCTGGATCAGACGGGCTTCATAAATGGACATTTTGGTTATACAGGGACGGATTTAATTGGGAAAAAGACCCAATTGTGATGTTTATGGGACATATAGGAGTGCCAACAAAGAAGCTCGTCAAAGCTAATGAATGTTTTATATTTTATTTATTTCTCTTGTGTAGCGCCGGCTATGCTAATTCTTTTGTTTACGTCCCCTTCAGGTATTTCATGGTGTTGCATGCTATCAGATAATAGCTTCTCATGCTTTTGCCGAAAAGCATTTTAAAAATCTGACTTGTTGGCTAGATTCACAACGAGTGTAGCTTTAATTCAGTACCTTGCATGTGTGTTTTAATGAACGTTTGAGTTTTAGCGAGTACTATTAGCATTTGGCGTTGCGCATTTCCATTTCCTGTTGGCTAGGTGGGACGTAGGCATCTCACTTATCCCTACGAGGATTTATACAATGCTACCTATAATAATAATAATATATGCCATTTAGCAGACGCTTTTATCCAAAGCGACTTACAGTCATGTGTGCATACATTCTGCATACATTCTACGTATGGGTGGTCCCGGGGATCGAACCCACTACCCTACCTGATATAATATTTACATACCCTACATTATTCATCTCATATGTATACGTATATACTGTACTCTATATCATCTACTGCATCTTTATGTAATACATGTATCACTAGCCACTTTAACTATGCCACTTTGTTTACATACTCATCTCATATGTATATACTGTACTCGATACTATCTACTGCATCTTGCCTATGCCGTACTGTACCATCACTCATTCATATATCTTTATGTACATATTCCTTATCCCCTTACACTGTGTATAAGACAGTAGTTTTGGAATTGTTAGTTAGATTACTTGTTGGTTATCACTGCATTGTCGGAACTAGAAGCACAAGCATTTCGCTACACTCGCATTAACATCTGCTAACCATGTGTATGTGACAAATACAATTTGATTTGATCTCACACAGACAGCGGTTAATCAGACAAAAGGATAGATTTCAACCGGTTTAATGTCCATTGCTCGTGTTTCTTTGCCCAAGCAAGTCTCTTCTTATTATTGGTGTACTTTAGTAGTCTTTGCAGCAATTCGACCATGAAGGCCTGAAATCAAGCAGTCTCTGAACAGTTGATGGTAAGATGTGTCTGTTACTTGAACTCTGTGAAGCATATATTTGGGCTGCAATTTCTGAGACTGGTAACACTGATGAACTTATCCCCCCCTTGCAGCAGAGGTAACTCTGAGTCTTCCTTTCCTGTGGCAGTCCTCATGAGAGCCAGTTTCATCATAGCGCTTGATCATGATCATGATTTTTCGCGACTGCACTTATTTTTCGGATCACTGACCTTCATTTCTTAAAGTAATGATGGGCTGTAATTTGTATTTGCTCATTTCAGCTGTTCTTGCCATAATATGGATTTGGTATTTTACCAAATAGGGCTGTCTTCTGTGTTCCACCCCTACCTTGTCACAACACTACTGATTGTCTCAAACGCATTAAGAAGGAAAAAACTTCCACAAATGAACCTTTAAATCAAATCAAATCAAAATTATTTATATAGCCCTTCGTACATCAGCTGAAATCTCAAAGTGCTGTACAGAATCCCAGCCTAAAACCACAAACAGCAAGCAATGCAGGTGTAGAAGCACGGTGGCTAGGAAAAACTCCCTAGAAAGACCAAAACCTAGGAAGAAACCTAGAGAGGAACCAGGCTATGTGGGGTGGCCAGTCCTTTTCTGGCTGTGCCGAGTGGAGATTATAACAGAACATCGCCAAGATGTTCAAATGTTCATAAATGACCAGCATGGTCAAATAAAAATAATCAGAGGCAGAACAGTTGAAACTGGAGCAGCAGCACGGCCGGGTGGACTGGGGACAGCAAGGAGTCATCATGTCAGGTAGTCCTGAGGCATGGTCCTAGGGCTCAGGTCCTCCGAGAGAGAGAAAGAAAGAGAGAAAGAGAGAATTAGAGAGAGCATACTTAAATTCACACAGGACACCGGATAGGACAGGAGAAGTACTCCAGATATAACAAACTGACCCTAGCCCCCCAACACATAAACTACTGCAGCATAAATACTGGAGGCTGAGACAGGAGGGGTCAGGCGACACTGTGGCCCCACCCGATGACACCCCCGGACAGGGCCAAATAGGAAGGATATAACCCCACCCACTTTGTCAAAGCAGAGCCCTCACACCACTAGAGGGATATCTTCAACCACCAACTTACCATCCTGAGACAAGGCCGAGTATAGCCCACAAAGATCTCCACCACGGCACAACCCAAGGGGAGGCGGCAACACAGACAGGAAGATCACATCAGTGACTCAACCCACTCAAGTGACGCACTCCTCCTAGGGATGGTATGAAAGAGCCCTAGTAAGCTTGTGACTCAGCCCCTGTAATAGGGTTAGAGGCAGAGAAACCCAGTGGAAAGAGGGGAACCGACCAGGCAGAGACAGCAAGGGCAGTTCGTTGCTCCAGATCCTTTCCGTTCACCTTCACACTCCTGGGCCAGACTACACTCAATCATATGACCCACTGAAGAGATGAGTCTTCAGTAAAGACTTAAAGGTTGAGACCGAGTTTGCGTCTCTCACATGGCTAGGCAGACCATTCCATAAAAATGGAGCTCTATAGGAGAAAGCCCTGCCTCCAGCTGTTTGCTTAGAAATTCTAGGGACAATTAGGAGGCCTGTGTCTTGTGACCGTAGCGTCACAAGGGTTTACTGTCAGGCAGTTAACCCACTGTTCCTAGGCCGTCATTGAAAATAAGAATTTGTTCTTAACTGACTTGCCTAGTTAAATAAAGGTAAAATAAATACAAATAAAAAAATGTACGGCAGGACCAAATTAGAGAGATAGTATGTGCCTTTAACAAGGCACACCTGTTAATTGAAATGCGTTCCAGATGACTATCTCATGAAACTGGTTGAGAAATTGTCAAGTGTGTGCAAAGCTGTCATTGTACGCTGTAGCGTTAAGATTTCCCTTCACTGGAAATAAGGGGCCTAGCCCCAAAAAAACAGCCCCAGACAATTATTCCTCGTCCACCAAGCTCTATAGTTGGCACTAGGAAATTGGGGCAGGTAGTGTTCTCCTGGCATCCGCCAAACCCAGATTTTTCTGTCGGACTGCCAGATGTAGAAATCGTGATTCGTCACTCCAGAGAACGCATTTCCACCACTCCAGAGTCCAATGGCGGAGAGCTTTACACCACTCCAGCCAAAGCTTGGGATCGCGCATGTTGATCTTATGCTTGTGTGCGGCTGTTCGCAAATGGAAAACCATGGAAAACTATTTGATGAAACCAATGCTTGGTGAAATATTGCTTTACAAAGTGATCTAGAATGACCGCATGTGTGAGGAGAAATGCTCTCACCATCATCAGCCTTTATTAAAATGCACTCACATAGCTAATTATACACACCACCGATTGATGTTTCATTCAACACATTTTATGTTTTATATTCACTGTGAGGAGGGAGAATTTAATTACAAATGGCAATACCGTTCAACTGAGAAACAAGATGATGTAGGCTTGGTTGGTCGCATTTCAGCTGTTTTGTTGTCGTTGGTCTTCCTTCTTCCTCAACCTCCCATCTCCTGAGATTCATTCTATAGTTTTCAGCCGTAGCTCTTTCTATTCAATTCAAAGGGGCTTTATTGGCATGGAAAACACATGTTAACGTTGCCAAAGCAAGTGAAATAAACAATCACAAAATTAATAGTTAACGGTTCAATGCAGCCATTTTCATCTCAGTACCAAATAATTTCTGGGTAACGATTAAGTACCTTACTGTGATTGTTTTCAATTAAAATGTTCAAAAATAAACTGAAAGACCTTCTTAGCAAAAACAATTTCTCAATAAATAATTTTTATAAGACTGTC
Organism: Oncorhynchus gorbuscha; assembly: GCF_021184085.1. Taxonomy (NCBI): domain Eukaryota; kingdom Metazoa; phylum Chordata; class Actinopteri; order Salmoniformes; family Salmonidae; genus Oncorhynchus; species Oncorhynchus gorbuscha. Next base: position 95,799,222 of record NC_060178.1, read on the forward strand.
TGGGAGTGTTCTGAGTGTGGAGGTGAAGACTAGCTGTTATTGGCAGAGAGGTTTGGAACTCTCTTTCTAATAATTAATTTACTGCCAAAACTCTATCTCACCAAAACAGGCAGAAATTTCAGGTGGCCTTTTCAAACAGCTCTTTCACTAAAAGGGCATTATCATAATTTTCACAATTCACAGTACTATTCCTACTTTATAGTGTGGAAATATACATTTAAAAAGTAATTACAAATAGAAGAATTGGCGATCAAAAATGTAGATATATGCAATAATCACATAATTTTTTTTATTTGCAACCGCACCAGTAGTCAAAACACCAGAGAGAAAAAATATCCATGACAAACTGCAGAAATTGGAATTGTTCATAAAGGATAACTAAAACCACAGGAAGGCCAAAAACCTAATCAAGGCCAACAACCACCCGATTCACTGCCTATCATCCAATATGCGATAATGTGACTAGAAGGACGTTGTAAACAACAGCCAACTTTCCGGGACATGGACATGTCTTATAAGGGCAGAAAGCTTAAATTATAGTTGATCTAACTGCAGTGTCCAATTTACAGTAGCTATTACAGCAATAAAATACCATGTTATTGTTTGAGGATAGTGCACAACAACGCAACACTTATCACGGCAACTGGTTTGATACATTCACCTCTGAAGGTAAATAATGTACTTACATTCAGTATTCTTGCTCTGATTTGTTATCCTGAGGGTCCCAGAGATAAAAATGTAGTTGTTTGACCCCACTGCAGTCTCTGGCTCCACAAATGCATGTTTTTTTTGTTTATATTATCTTTTACCAGATCTAATGTGTTAAATTCTCCTACATTGATTTCACATTTCCACAAACTTCAGAGTGCCTCCTTTCAAATGGAATCAAGAATATGTATATCCTTGCTTCAGGTCCTGAGCAGTTAGATTTGGGTATGTCATTTTAGGCGAAAATGGAAGAAAAAAAAAGTCTGATCCTTTACTCAAAAATGATATGATATTGAGATAAACTGCATTGGACCTTTAGTCCCAGTAAGAGTTTGAATGTATTGACTCCTCAATTATGAACATTTGTTTTCGGGTAGCTATGCTCATTCTTCTTTTATTCTGATGGTGTTCTTACAATTTTTATTCAAAGCGTAAAACTTTGTTGCCTGGATACAACACTAACAGTGACCTGTCTCTCCCCTTGGTGTCACAAACTGTCCTTAGACTATTGGTGGTGAATTGCTTCACTGTTACCCCCTCACCTCCTTTCTTTGAAGGGAGGAGTTTGGGTCCACTACTCTCCTATATCTCCACCTCCCCATTAGTGAAGGGACCCAATGAAGGGATGAAAGGAGAGATTATACCACTTTCCTCCATCCTCTATCGTATAATCTCTTATCCCTCCTTCCATCCCTCTCTCCCTCTCAATCATAATCAAATAAATTATTTTAAAGTGTGAATGACCTTTAAGGATTTATGAAAATGCTAACCGGCTAGCCTTCTAAGGGAGGAGAGTTTGTGACCAGTTTTACATGTGAACTGTATCTCAAATGGGTCACTATGTTTGACCAAAGCTCATAGGGGTATGGTCAAAAGTAGTGCACTATGTAGGGAACATGATGCCATTTGGGTCATAACTTTGATACCCTTGGCTGTAGGCCTAGGTATGAGCTTTTAAAATATGGTTCTACTCTTTGCTCTTTTTAAGAAGAAAAAGTGGTTTGCTGGATAATGTATTAGCATCAAGGTAATAAGTAAAGTCTTTTTTTCTGTGTTCATTCTTCTTGACACTGGAAGATAAGGGGCGATACTTGCAGAGAAAGTGTATGCCACCATTTTGTGCGATCAGAAAGTTTGAAATCTCACCTTCAATACTGTTCTCTAGTGCAATGAGAGACATATCCAGTACATAATGAAAGCATGTTGCCGCTGTCAACTTCATCTTCAATGTAAAGTTTGATTGCAATATACAATGATTGACTCTACAGCCCAGTCACATCCTTAGGCTCCCAACACCAAATGGAGGCATAGCTATACTTTGGTTTCTTAACAATTGTTGCAGACATGGCATCACTGCCAGTAACTGTTTGCTGTCACTCAAACCCAAATACGATCTGATATTTCAACGTTGACAGGACTGTCAGTTGTCTTTGACTTGGCCGCCTTGTCCAGATGAATTGTTTCCCTGACTCACATTCCTTCCAGACAGCCAAGGTCTTGTGCAAATATGTTTTTACATTTTTATTATACAAAATTAAAAATATATAAGATGTTTATTTTATAGCAGGTTGAATTAGAGTGGATGTGGCATTTGAGTTCTCTCTCCATACTGTAAGTGCATATTGGGCAGACACACATTTGTATTTTCTAATGTAATGCATGTTGACAAAGGAACGCCGTTGAACTCACTTCAGTACCTGACGTGAATTTGACCTCGTAAAAGTGTAGCACATTGTTATATCAAGGGAAAGAACCTCTTCATAGCTTTGTCCGTGTACTGGTGCATTATGTAAATGTCTCATTTCAAAAATAGCTCCATGTTCAATGCCGATGTGGCATTGAAGGTCACTGCAATGCAACACAGTGAGAAAATATACACTATGTAGGCTTAAGTCAAGAGCAGATGCCTTTAAATAGTGGGTTCTACCCTGAGTTAGAGCAAGAGCAGATGCCTTTAAATAGTGGGTTCTACACTGAGTTAGAGCAAGAGCAGATGCCTTTAAATAGTGGGTTCTACCCTGAGTTAGAGCAAGAGCAGATGCCTTTAAATAGTGGGTTCTACACTGAGTTAGAGCAAGAGCAGATGCCTTTAAATAGTGGGTTCTACACTGAGTTAGAGCAAGAGCAGATGCCTTTAAATAGTGGGTTCTACACTGAGTTAGAGCAAGAGCAGATGCCTTTAAATAGTGGGTTCTACACTGAGTTAGAGCAAGAGCAGATGCCTTTAAATAGTGGGTTCTACACTGAGTTAGAGCAAGAGCAGATGCCTTTAAATAGTGGGTTCCTTTAAATAGTGGGTTCTACTGAGTTAGAGCAAGAGCAGATGCCTTTAAATAACACTGAGTTAGGCAAGTGCCTTTAAATAGTGGGTTCTACACTGAGTTAGAGCAAGAGCAGATGCCTTTAAATAGTGGGTTCTACACTGAGTTAGAGCAAGAGCAGATGCCTTTAAATAGTGGGTTCTACACTGAGTTAGAGCAAGAGCAGATGCCTTTAAATAGTGGGTTCTACACTGAGTTAGAGCAAGAGCAGATGCCTTTAAATAGTGGGTTCTACACTGAGTTAGAGCAAGAGCACATGCCTTTAAATAGTGGGTTCTACACTGAGTTAGAGCAAGAGCAGATGCCTTTAAATAGTGGGTTCTACACTGAGTTTGTCAGATTTATTGTCAAGAGCTTAGATCCCTCTCTCTCCCCTCCCTCTCTCACTCTCTCGCCTTTAAATAATCATGTCTTCCCACACCTGTTCCCGTTTTCCCTGATTAGAGTCCCTATTTATTCCTTTGTGATCCGTTCCTGTTCCGTCGGTTCCTTGTTTTGTATTCCATGCTGTAATTGCGTTTCGCCCTGTCCTGTCGTGTTTTTGCCGTGATTGTGTATCACCCTGTCCTGTCGTGTTTTGTGCCTTCTTCAGACGCTGCGTGTGAGCAGGTGTCTCAGTTGACTACGGCCTCGCCTAAGCAAGAGCAGATGCCCCCTTACTATCTAAATTTCAGTTATTCGGTTTTGGGTTTCTGTTAAGTCACCTGCATGACAGAAGGAACCGACCAAGGAGGAGCAAGAGCAGATCCAAGGAGCCATTTAAATAGTGGGTTCTACAGTTCCAGAGTGAGTTAGGCCTGCCGAGCAGAACCCAGGGTTAGCAGAGCCCACTGAGTGCCGCTCCTTTCTCACGCAATTGTGTTCTCTCTCCAACCCAACACATACTCTAGAGAGAGAGCTCGGGTTGCTTACGTCATTTCACTCCTTACTGGCCGGGCTCGAGAATGGGGCACAGCTATCTGGGAGGCAAGGGCTGATTGCTCTATCAAATTCCAGAACTTTAAAGAGGAGATGATTCAAGAGGGCAGATGAACCTCCATAAATTCCATTGAGTTTCGGGTTCTACACTGAGTTAGAGCCTTCAAGAGCAGATCTTCGTCCTTTAAATGTTTCCCTGTCCGCATCGGGCTTTGAGACTGACCCATGCAGCTGGGAGTTCGCATCTCGAATAAGGAGAGGGAACGGAGGATCACCAACCGCCTGTGTTATTGCTTGCACATTTTGTTAATTCATGTTAGAGGCCAGAGCAAGAGCAGATGTCCTCTTCATCTAATCTTGTGGGTTCTACACATGCAGTTATTGACTCTGGGGCTGAGAGGACAGATGGGTTCGGAAACCTTTAAATACGCCCATGGGTTCTCTTCCCACAAATTTGAGTTAGAGCAAGAGCAGATCCCTTTAATGTCATAATCCTTCTATTAATTGGTCTAGTAATTCTATCCTATCCTGGAACGTTTCTTGTCATGTGAAGTGTTTAATGTCTGCCATCCCTCCCGTTTCTTCTCTCCCTACTTCTCAGGAGGAACCTGGCGATTTGACAGGAGTGCCGGAGGAATATCATGATCTGCGCACGGTCTTCAGTCGGTCCCGAGCCAACTCCCTTCCTCCTCACCGGTCGTATGATTGTAGTATTGATCTCCTTCCAGGGACCACGCCTCCTCGAGGTAGACTATAGAGCAAGAAGGCTCAGATGTCCTTTAAATAGTGCCTGGGTTCTACACTGAGTTAGAGCAAGAGCAGATCAGCCTTTAAATAGTGGGTTCTACATCTGAGTTAGAGCAAGAGCAGAGAGGGGAGAAAACGGCGTTTAACACTCCTTAAATTTTGAGGGTGGGTTCTACACTTAGAGATTAGAGACAAGAGCAGATGCCTTTAAATAGTGGGTTCTACACTTGAGTTTTTTCAGAGCAAGAGCAGATGGATTCCGCTAAATGTCAGTGATTGGTTCTAAGGTCACGTGTCGAGTTGCAGCGCTTTTTAGGTTTCGCTAATTTCTATCGCATTCGTAATTTCGGTCAGTTGCTGCCCCTCTCACAGCTCTTACTTCTGTCAAGACGTGTTTTAGTGGTCCGGTTCCGCCCAGGAGCTTTTGATCTTCTAAAAGAGTTTTACGTCCGCTCCTATCCTTCGTTACTCCTGAGTCACTAGACAATTCATTGTCGAGGTTGAGATGGGAGCCATTCTAAATAGTGGGTTCTATCTGAGCTGATGTTAACCGAGCAAGAATGGCGACAGTGGTTGGAGATGCCTTTTGTTAAGACCATAAGAACCTGAGTACATCCGTTCTAAACACTGAGTTTGTGATTTCTTACCGTCCGGGTAGCAAGAACACCAAGCCTGATGCCTTATCCCGTCTGTTTAGTTCTTCTGTGGCTTCTAATCTCGAGGGGATTCTTCCTTATGGCGTGTTGTCGGGTTGACAGTCTGGGGAATTGAAAGACAGGTTAAGCAAGCACTCACGCACACTGATGCCTTTAAATTAGTGGTCATCCCGGTTTCGAGGCACTCTTGCGTCTATTCATTTTGAGGAGCGTGACACGCGCCGTAGAGCAAGAGCAGATGCATCTCTCCTGTTCTTGTCCCTGCCCTTGCTGTGTCTCAGTCTGTCCCTAGTTCTCATTTTTTTTAGAGTAGTACCCTAGTTTCCCTTTTTATCGGTTAGGAGAGGAGTTGGGTTCTTTCTCGGGACGTGCTGGACCGTTTGATCTATGATTTCCTCCGTTGCTGCCAGTGTTCCTCCTCGAGAGCGCCAGGAGGCGCTCGGTGAGTGGGGGGTACTGTCATGTTTGTCATTTATTGTCATGTCTTGTCCCTGTGCTCCCCATGCTATTCGTTTCCCTCTGCTGGTCTTATTTGGTTCTTTCCCTCCTATCCCTCTCTCTCCCCTCCCTCTCTCACTCTCTCGCATCGTTCCGTTCCTGCTCCCAGCATTCCCTAATCATCATTTAGTCTTCCCACACCTGTTCCCGATCCTTTCCCTGATTAGAGTCCCTATTTATTCCTTTGTGATCCGTTCCTGTTCCGTTCCTTGTTTTGTATTCCATGCTGTAATTGCGTTTCGCCCTGTCCTGTCGTGTTTTTGCCGTGATTGTGTATCACCCTGTCCTGTCGTGTTTTGTGCCTTCTTCAGACGCTGCGTGTGAGCAGGTGTCTCAGTTGACTACGGCCTGCGCCTACCCGAAGCGACCTGCAGTCTGTGGCCGCTTCTCCAGTTGTTTTCCCCTCTACTATCTAGAGGATTTCAGTTATTCGGTTTTGAGCATTAATAAACTCTGTTTCTGTTAAGTCGCGTTTGGGTCCTCCTTCACCTGCATGACAGAGTTAGAGCAAGAGCAGATGCATTTAAATAGTGTGTTCTACATTGAGTTAGTACTTTATTTGATTTGACCAGTGGACAGGATTTATTTGCAGGTTCTGAATGCTAACATACACGTGTCCTGAATGAATATTATTTTTTCTCTCCTGTATTCACAAATCAATAGCTTAAATTTTAAAGGGATAAGCAGTCTATGGAAAAGGTAGGGCAACAATCAATGCTTTGGTTGTGTTTACCTGGCCACTGTCTCCAAATGCTAACTTCTTAGTTTAGTTATCTCAATTATCAGTTTATCTAGAAATCTTTGACATTGCTTCCGTCCATCTCCTTGCCCCATCCTGAGGTCAAACCAGAGACCCTCTGAACACATTGACAACTGCTACGAAGCATCGTTACCTGTCACCACGAAAGCCAAAGATCTTGCTGAGTAAGAGAAACAACTGCTTCTAGGTCTCAGAGAAGATGACATCACAGATTGAACACTACTGGCAATTACACATTGGCACTAATCAGTTCCATAGTGTACACATTCATTGTAATTATGACTGTTGGGTACCTGTCTATAACGTCCATGTATTGGGACAGTTTCTGAAAATGGGACCCAGATGTTTGGCTTGGACTGAGGACAATTCCCACTACAATACATTCACAATAAATTAACAATGAGAGGCCCTAGATGAGGGCTGATGAGACCTACTTCCTCTCTGAGTTTTGCACAAGAAGGTCTAGCCTACTCTACTGGCACCCCAGCGCAATCTGTGCCCCACACCTGGCCACAACACAATTTGTATCTACTCTCCACAAGTGGAGGAAGCAGTATGGATCCTTTATGACTGCAAGCACCAGGCTTCAGCCCCAGCATTCCTTCCTGGTGGAGGATGTCATTGATGCATTGTTCTCACACAGCTCTAACAGCGCTATGCTAGCAGCCCCGTTAAATCTCTCTTTGTTTTTAGAGCCAGGTTTTGAGACAGCGTCATCAATTAGCGTTTTGCCGAGGGCTAAGTAGTGGGTTGATTGGAGCAGCAGGGTGGCTTTTGAAGGAGGAAAAGTGTCTTGTCTTGTCCCAAAAAATAATTTTAGTGCAAGTGGGCTCTCCTGTCAGATGCAGGCATTATTATTGTTATTCAAGAGTCTCTTTCTATATACAATATATAAAGACATATATTTTAAATATAACCTTTATTTAACTAGGAAAGTCAGTTAAGACCTGTTAAGTCTACCCCCTACTTTTTCGAACATTCTGTTAAAAATCGCGCAACATTTCAGCGTCCTGCTACTCATGCCAGGAATATAGTATATGCATATGATTAGTATGTGTGGATAGACAACACTCTGACGTTTGTAAAACTGGTTAAATCACGGCTGTGACTATAACAGAGCCTGCGTTTCATCAAAAGCACAAGAAAAACTGATCACTGAAAACTGGAAAAAGTATCAATGCGCCACTTGCATGTATTGTCTATTGGAATGCAAATTAGATGGGGCTGAGATTGCAAGTCCTGCAGCTTCCACACGATGTCGCCAGTCTTGTCAATTGCCTGCACTTTGTTTCTTGGTCAAACGAGTAAGAGAGAGCCCATTCCTTCCAGTCTCCGACAGGATGTTTTGGAGTAGAAATTTCTGAACATGATTTCAAGACGTGGAGCTATTGAATACACATCGCCCCGTGATCAATTTGATAGATTATTAACGTTTACTAATACCTAAAGTTGGATAACAAAAGTATTTCGAAGTGTTTTGTGAAAGATTATCGTCAACTTTTTTAATTTAAAAAAATGACGTTGCTTTTTAAAACAGTGTTTTTTCCTGTATCACACACTTTCCATAGATATATATTTAGGCTATATATGGATCGATTTAATCGAGAAAAAAAAGACCCAATAGTGATGTTTATGGGACATCTAGGAGTGCCAAAAAGAAGATCGTCAAAGGTAATGAATGTTTTATATTTTATTTCTGCGTTTTGTGTAGCGCTGGCTATGCTTATTATTTTGTTTACGTCCCCTTTGGGTATTTCGGGGTGTTGCATGCTATCAGATAATAGCTTCTCATGCTTTTGCTGAAAAGCATTTTAATAATCTGACTTGTTGGCTGGATTCACAACAAGTGTAGCTTTAATTCAGTACCCTGCATGTGTGTTTTAATGAACGTTTGAGTTTTAACGAGTGCTATTAGCATTTAGCATAGCGCATTTGCATTTCCAGATGGCTAGATGGGATGCATGCGTGTCGGGTCGATGTAAGAGTTTAAGAACAAATTCTTATTTACAATGATGGCCTACCAGGGAACAGTGGGTTAACTTCTTAAGGTATAGGGGGCAGCATTTTCACTTTTGGATAAATAGCATGCCCAATTTCAACTTCCTGCTACTCATGCCAAGAATATAAGATATGCATATTATTAGCAGATTTGGATAGAAAATATTCTGAAGTTTCTAAAACTGTTTGAATCATGTCTGTGAGTATAACAGAACTTATGTAGCAGGCAAAAACCTGAGGACTAACCGTTCAGAATTGTTTTTTTTAGGTCTCTGTCTGTTCAGTGAGGTCTCATTTGGAAACAATATTACTTAGGCACTTGTTTTTAGTTCCTACCGCTTCCACTGGATGTCACCAGTCTTTGAAATTTGGTTGAGGTTATTCCTTTGTGCAATGAAGAACTACTGTAACACTGTAACACTGTTGAGAGTTGTGCAAGACTTGAAAAATAACATTAGTTTCCTCTCTGAAAACAGATAGACCCTTCTTCAATTTTATAGATTATTAACGTTTATAAATACCTAAAGTTGTATGACAAAAGTAGTTTGAAATGTTTTGGCAAAGTTTACATGCAACATTTGAGATAATTTGTAGTGACGTTGCACAATTTGGAAGCTGTTTGTTCTGGATCAAACGCGCCAAATAAATTGACATTTTGGATACATATGGATGGAATTAATCGAACAAAAGGACCAATTGTGATGTTTATGGGACATATTGGAGTGCCAATAAAAAAAGCTTGTCAAAGGTAAAGTATGTTTTATATATATTTATATATATTGCAGCGCTGCATTTTTCCTGGCTTTTGGCCAAGTGGGACGCAAGCGTCCCCTATACCATAAGAAGTTAACTGCCTTGTTCAGGGGCAGAAGGACAGATTTTACCTTGTCAGCTGGGGTATTCAATCCTTTTGGTTACTGGCCCATCGCTCTAACCACTAGTTAACTGCCGCCCCAATACTATAATATTACATTTTATAAGTAAAATGCTTTTCAAAAACCCAAAGTGCTCCAGTAAAATATCAAAGGAATAACAACAAAGTGGCTACTATCATTCTTAAATTGAAGAAGTTTGGAACCACCAAGACCCCTAGAGCTGGCCGCCCGGCCAAACTGAGCAATCGTGGGAGAAGGGCCTTGATCAGCGAGGGGACCAAGAACCCTATGGTCATTCTGACAGAGCTCCAGAGTTCCTCTGTGGAGATGGGAGAATCTTCCAGAAGGACAACAATCTCTGTAGCACTTCACCAATCAGGCCTTTATGGTAGAGTGGCCAGATGGAAGACAATCCTCAGTAAAAGGCACCTGACAGCCCGCTCCGAGTATGACAAAAGAAACTTAAAGATGTTCAGACCATGAGAAACAAGATGCTCTGGTCTGATGAAACTAAGATTGAACTATTTGGCCTGAATGCCAAGCTTAACTTCTGGAGGAAACCTGGCACCATCCCTACGGTGATGCAAGATGGTAGCAGCATCATGCTGTTGGGATGTATTTTTTGAAACAGAAAGTTTCTGATTTTTCCAATGTCTTGATATGTTCTTCAAAAGAGAGATCAGGGTCCAGAGTAACGCCGAGGTCCTTCACAGTTTTATTTGAGACGACTGTACAACCATTAAGATTAATTGTCAGATTCAACAGAAGATCTCTTTCTTTCTTGGGACCTAGAACAAGCATCTCTGTTTTGCCCGAGTTTAAAAGTAGGACGTTTGCAGCCATCCACTTCCTTATGTCTGAAACACAGGCTTCTAGCGAGGGCAATTTTGGGTCTTCACCATGTTTCATTGAAATGTACAGCTGTGTGTCATCCGCATAGCAGTGAAAGTTAAAATTATGTTTTCAAATGAAAATATATAGTGTAAAATATATAGTGAAAACAATAGTGGTCCTAAAACGGAACCTTGAGGAACACCGAAATGTACAGTTGATTTATCAGAGGACAAACCATTCACAGAGACAATCTGATATCTTTCCGACAGATAAGATCTAAACCAGGCCAGAACTTGTCCGTGTAGACAAATTTGGGTTTCCAATCTCTCCAAAAGAATGTGGTGATCGATGGTATCAAAAGCAGCACTAAGGTCTAGGAGCACGAGAACAGATGCAGAGCCTCGGTCTGATGCCTTTAAAAGGTAATTTACCACCTTCACAAGTGCAGTCTCAGTGCTATTTAGGAACTGTTCACAAAGAAAGACTTTTACTTGAGAGAGGAGTATCCCATAGCCAGATAGCATTCACTATAAATTATCATTCAGTTTGGTCCCTAAAACGAGGTTCTAATCTCGTTCCTGGTAATTCATAGTACAACAACATGCAATGACATATATCAATTGTCAACTCTAGATACTCCCATCTCAAATAAACCCCCTCTTGGCCCCACTCCTGGACAAGCACACTGAGGGGAGTGACTTGCGCACAGACATTGTGGAGACAAGTAATTGGTTCCCCATAAACTTCTTATGGCTGGGGGGCAGTATTGAGCAGCTTGGATGAATAAGGTGCCCAGAGTAAACTGCCTGCTACTCAGGCCCAGTTGCTAATATATGCATATTATTATTATTGGATAGAAAACACTCTGACGTTTCTAAAACTTTTTGATTGATGTCTGTGAGTATAACAACTCATATGGCAGGCAAAAACCAGAGAAAAAATCCAACCAGGAAGTGGGAAATCTGAGGTTTGTAGTTTTTCATCTCATTGCCTATCGAATATACTGTGTCTATGGGGTCATATTACACTTCCTAATGCTTCCACTAGATGTCAACAGTCTATAAAACCTTGTTTCAGGCTTCTACTGTGAAGGGGGAGAGAAATAGAGCTCTTTCAATCAGGTGTCTGCCTTGATCAAGCGCGCTCCAGTGAGAGGTAGCTGCATTCCATTGTATTTCTAAAGACAAAGGAATTCTCCGGTTGGAACATTATTAAAGATTTATGTTAAAAATATCCTAAAGATTGATTATATACATCAATTGACATGTTTCTATGAACTGTAACAGAACTTTTGGACTTTTCGTATGGACCTAGTGATCGCACCTCATGAATTTGGATTTGTGAACTAAATGCGTGAACAACAAGGAGGTATTTGGACATAAATGATAGAGTTTATCGAACAAAACAAACATTTATTGTGGAACTGGAATTCCTGGGAGTGCATTCTGATGAAGATCATCAAAGGTAAATGAATATTTATAATGCTATTTCTGACTTCTGTTGACTCCACAACATGATGGGTATCTGTATGGCTTGTATTTGTGTCTGAGCGCTGTACTCAGATTATTGCATGGTGTGCTTTTTCCGTAAAGTTTTTCTGAAATCTGACACAGCGGTTGCATTAAGCAACTAAAACATCTTAATTATCTATGTTTCCCAAATAATTCTGATTTATCCGCCACACTGCCAGATCTGACAACACCTATAAAGTCAAAATAGCGATGTCTGCTGTCACGACTTCCACCGAAGTTGGCTCCTCTCCTTGTTCGGGCGGAGTTCGGCGGTCGACATCACCGGCTTTATAGCCATTACCGCTCAATTTTTCATATATCCATCTGTTTTGTCTTGTTCCCTGCACACCTGGTTTTCATTCCCCTATTACTGCATGTATTTATTCCTCTGTTCTCCCTCATGTCTTTGTGGGTAATCGTTGTGTTATTATTGATGCACCAGACTGGTTTGCTTTACCATGTTGTTCACTGAGATGTTTATTGTTAACCATATATTATTGACTGTTTTGCCGTATTGCACTTTTGCCTATGGGCTGGAGGTTTTTGACGTTGTGTCCGTCTGTTCACAACTCTCTGCTCTCCTGCACTTGACTCCGCTACCAGTACGCACACACCTGGCATCTGCTTACAAATTTCTGCATTTTGAATTGTTTTATTCTTATAATTTGTATTTTCATTCTTTGCTTTGGGTGTGAGAAAAGTGCTTAACAAATTAAATGAATTATTATTATTATTAATATTATTTGTATATTCCCACTTGGGCCACTTTAACAAATTCAGTTAGTTGCAGATTATGTTAGATGCAGATTCAGTCAGATACATATTCAGTTATACACATATTCAGTTATATACAGATTCATCTATATACAGTAATTAGACACATATTCAGTTAAATACAGATTTAGTTAGATACAGATTCAGTTCGATGCAGAATTATATACATATTAAGTTAGATACAGAAGATAGATACAGATTCCGTTAGATACATATTCAGTTAGAAATATATTTCTAGTTAGATACAGATTCAGCTATATACCTACACAGTTATCTACAGACTTGGTTACATCCATATTTAGTTAGATATAGATTGAGTTAGGTACAGCTTTTGTTCAATAGAGATTCAGTTAGATTCAGCTGGATACAGATGTTGTCTCTTTGGCTATGCCGGAATAAGTGATATGACATGCTATTCTATAAAATAATTTATCCGTAATTAATATTACCTGATTGAGCTAATCGTGTAAATGTAATTAACTAGAGAGCCTGGGCACCACAAAATACTATTTATAGAGCTGTTATCTTCCGATAAACTCTTAAAGACCTAGTAATATTTGACATCAATAGCAGTCAATATTAATCGTCATCTTAATTCAGTCTCATCTGAAAGTTGTACATTCTTGGTTATCTGCACGAACCCTGGCTAACAAGTTGAATCAGTAATGCAAAATTGGGTTTAATTATTTATTTACTAAATACCTAACTAATCACACAGAATAAAATATACAAAGAATGAATCATACCTGGATAATTCTTTACGTCATGGGAAAACGTCCCTAGCGTGCAGAACAGATATGACAGCTTGGTACACAAAATAAGGGCTGGATTTGAGTGAAATAGCGGGAAGACGGAGGAACAAAGGGCGAAGCTATGCTATCGTAAATACAGTATCTTATGGATTCTAAATTACCGCCCATATGGAAAATGAAAATTAAATAAATATTTACTCTGAGGTGCGCTTTGGTAGTTTGGTGGTAGATGGAAGGCCGTGTTGCCAAACCGAGTCCTTTGTCCTTTGAAGAATGTCTCTGGTGGTCAATTGGATATGTTGTAGTGATTTCGTTGTGTGGTATTTTTATTTGATTTTATTTTACCTTTATTTAACTAGGCAAGTCAGTTAAGAATACATTCTTATGTTCAATGACGCTCTAGGAACTGTGGGTAGACTGGATACTCTGTCCGTTCCTTCCCAACCTGCATTTGCAGCTGCTGATGCTGACTCAACGGCTAGGAGGTATCACTTCTGTAGTGAATAAGAGTTCAAATTCGCAACCTAAACTCAACCTGATGTTGGCTTTGTTCTGTAGTTATTATCTGAACGATTCTGACATCGGACCGTCGTCCTCACATCCTCGGAATAGGAGGTGATGTTGTCATCAAGCCTTTATATAGGAAGGGAGAGGAGGGCGTGTTTGAAAAGTTTTATAGCCCATTTCCATTCACAGGGGCGGTTCACTGATTAAGCAGAGCCCCACCTTATGAAAACCCAAATCTCATATTTTAGAAGCTAAAATCACATTTCATCCCATCACAAATAATTTCATATTCAAACATTTAAATTGTACAACAATTCCATGTGAATCCGATAACTCTGATGTGTAGACTTTCCACTGTAGAGTTTATGTCATCTTATCACTGATGAGAATGTCTCAGATGACAACCGAACTGACATCATATTCATTAAGTACCACCGCATATGTTCAATTGGTCGGATTACCAGAATATAGTTCATTTCCCCCCAGCTTCTAATTTTCCCAGAATCTCTATGTTAACCTCTCTAGGGCATGTGCTAGCGTCCCATCTGTCCAACATCCAGTGAGGTTGCAGAGCGCCAAATTCAATTACAGAAATGCTCATTATAAAATGTCAGAAAACACAACATATTTTACATAGGTTTAAAGATGAACTTCATGTTAAACCAACCACAGTGTCATATTTATAAAATGTTTTTCGGTGAAAGCATACCTAGCCCAGAACATACCTAGCCCAGAACATAGCCCAGTTGACAAATTATTGCAAACAGTAACCAGCCAAGCAGAAGCGTTATAAAACTCAGAAATAGAGATAAAATGAATCCCTTAGCTTTGATGATCTTCATATGGTGGCAATCAGAAGACATTCATTTATTCAATAAATGTCGCTTTTGTTCGATGAAGTCTTTTTATATCCAAAAACCTCTGTTTTGTTAGTGCGTTTTCTTCAGTAATCCACAGGCTCAAACTCAGTCCAAACTCAATCCAAATTGTATCCGTAAAGTTCATAGAAACATGTCAAACGATGTTTATTTTCATTCCTCAGGTTGTTTTTTAGCCTAAATGATCTATAATATTTCAACCGGACAATAACATCGTCAATATAAAAAGTATACAAGAAATGCACATGCGCCTGAAAAAACTCTGCGTCACGTTAGGGTCCACTCGTTCAGACTGGTCTTACTCCCTCATTTATAAGAATACAAGCCTTAAACGATTTCTAAAGACTGTTGACATCTAGTAGAAAGCATAGGAACTGCAAATGGAGTCCTAAGTCAATGGATACTCTAATCGCATTGAATAGAAATCTACATATAAAAACAAAAACTACTTCCTGAATGGATTTTTCTCGGGTTTTCGCCTGCTAAATCAGTTAATAATAATAATATAATAATATATGCCATTTTACTCACAGACACTATTTTAACGGAATGTTTTCTATCCAAATCTACCATTTATATGCATATCATATCTTCTGGGCCTGAGTAGCAGGCCGTTTAATCTGGGCATGCTTTTCATCCAAAATTCCGAATGCTGCCCCCTACCCTAGAGAGGTTAACCAAGGGTTTTGCAAATGTAACATCAGTAGGGTAGAGAGAGGAAAACGGGGGGATGAGCTGTTTATGACTGTCATAAACCTACCCCCAGGCCAACGTCATGACACAGATTTAGATCGATACAGACTCAAAACGGAGTTGTGAGGCTGTTCTGTTCTCCTTTTCACCAGATCTGATGACACCTATATACTCTCAATCTTTGATTGTTGTCTGTTTACAAAGTTCTGTGTTTTGGATTGTTTTTATTTTTAATATTTTTATTTCCATTCATCACCTTGGGTGTGAGAAAAGAGCTTTACAAATTACATTTTATTATTATTGTTAATACGATTATTATTATATTTCCCCTTGGGACACTCATACATAACATGTATGCCTGCATGACTGTAAGTCACTTTGGATAACATCATCTGCTAAATGGCATATATTATTAAATTGTATTATCATTTCTGATTGTGGGGGTGATTTTTTACAGAAAACACTCTCTATATCAGTGTATCAGATCTCTGTAGGAAATAGCACTTTTCATTTAATCTATTCGAGCCATGGTGTGTGGTTGTTAGAGGGAGAAAGGGGGAGTTGGAGGGCTTGGTGTAGTAATGCTGGGAGACTAGGGGTATAATGCAACTGCCTTCCTCTCTCAGTCTGAGTGAGAGAAAAAGAACAGCAAACTGACAGCAATGGAATGCGTGGAAGGGTGCCAAAAGAATCCTTCACTTCTCTCGTCTTCCTCATCTCTTTTCTTCTTAAATTGAGAGCTGCTTCTCTTAGAGCCAGACATAAGATATAAGAAGTTGGTCTCACTCCAGTGGATAAAGTAATAGAGAAATGATTTGAGCAATAGGCCACGCTTATTTACAGCCATTTATTTATTTATTTGTTTAGACACTATATGAAACTGAATGGAGGGTGAGGAAAAAGCAATATTCATTTTTATAATAAGATTTCTTCTCCACGGATAATGTAGCGTTATATTCTTACCGTGGATTTCATGTGAAACAGAGCGTCATGCAGCGAATACAAGACTTTACATTTTGTCTGACTACTAATCTATTTCATCTCAAACTTTGACAGGTAGAGAAAAGTTTAAAAGGTTTTAGGCGTTTCCTGCTTTCACAAGTTAGTATAATATGTTTTGGCCAACAGGATCATGATTATTTATAAAATATAAGGCAATAAATCCTCTCCCACCTCAAACCCTTCAAATGCATAACATTAGCCATCAATCAAAACTGCATGCTTTATTCTGTTTTCAAAAGAAAAACTCTTGTGATCCCTTTCACCCCTCTTATTACATTAATTATTGTGGGTGCGATGATTAGTATGTATTCTGATGTGGCCTGCATCTCTGCCTGTGCAATCTCAACCTCACATTCCCAAATAACAAACACTTATGCATTATGTGGTGGCTGCTCTCATTAAGACAAAGTGCTGCACTTTGTAATTAATAAATAATTACATTCTAATAATGGGCCTTTGCAAATGACTTTACTGAGGCACTTGGTCTGGGTTTGTATCCCAAATTACACCCTATTCCTTATTTAGTGCACAACTTTTGACCAGGCATGGTCAAACGTAGTGCACTATATAGGTAATAGGGTGCTATTTGGGACACACCCTTGGTCCAGCTTTGTGAAGAGATGAGCCAGTGCTGCAGACAACAAGGCTTCAAAGGCTCTCTGCACAGAGAGAAGCTAAGCCTCAACTCAGGGTTGGTACTGAAGGCAGCCAGAGGAGCAGGAATCTAGTGAACCAATGCCTACACCCACCCTCTCTATTTTTCTGTCTGTCTTTCTATGGTTCTCTGTGTGTCTCTCTCTCATTACTCCATCCTCACGTCCTGCCACCCTCCATCCCTCCATTCCTCCCTCAATCCCTTCCTCCATCCTTCCATCACTCCTCTCAGACATTGAGAAGGTGGGTATGAGAAACAGTTCAACAGGATGACAGAACCTTTAGGCCTCTCTCTAGAAAACAGAGAAATCTCGGCAGATTCTAAATGGCAATTTGTGAAGAGTGAGGATAGGATATTTGGTGTACACAGATCATCAATATTACTATCTATCATCTTCTTACACATAGGAAATAAGTGACCTGGCAGTTGTGATGCTTATTTCTGGTCAGAATATCCTCAGTGCAGAACAAGACAAAGTTGTGGAAAAATGGCTAACGAACATCAAAGTCAAGGTATTGGAGTGGCCATGACAAAGCCCTGACCTCAAGCCTATAGAAAATGTGTGGGCAGAACTGAAAAAGCGTGTGCGAGCAAGGAGGCCTACAAACCTGACTCAGTTACTCCAGCTCTGTCAGGAGGAATGGGCTAAAATTCACCCAACTCATTGTGTGAAGCTTGTGGAAGGCTACCTGAAACGTTTAACCCAAGTTAAACAATTTAAGGGCAATGCTACCGAATACTAATTGAGTGAATGTAAACTTCTGATCCACTGGGAATGTGTTGAAAGAAAGAAAAGCTGAAATAAATCATTCGCTCTACAATTATTCTGATATTTCACATTCTTAAAATAAAGTGGTGATCCTAACTGATCTAAGACACGGAAATGTTTACTAGGATTAAACGTCAGGAATTGTGAAAAACTGAGTTTAAATGTAATTGGATAAGGTGTATGTAAACTTCAACTGTATTTGTTACTTTTATTTCTTACTATTTTTTAGGTGTTTTCTTAAAACTGCATTTTTGCTTTTAAGCAAGCATTTCACTGTAAGGTGACAAATACAATTTGATTTGATACTGGTGGTAGTTGGGGGAGGGGGGGGTTAACCGGAAATTGAATCATCAAGGTGGGGCCTGCCTGTGTGGTCTGATTCAGGACATGGCTTCTAATACTCATTGCAACTAATTTTCCCTTTATTTTCATGAAAAGAGCCCTCTTCTTTGTAAAAATAGATCCGCTCTATTCCCATTGAACATTTGTTGCTGGGACGACACCGTTGAAATGTTATGCTTCGATTCAGCCCTATTTAGAGGAAGCTCATCATTGCACCGTTAAACCAAATGGTCTACCACTCAACACTATTGTTACAATTACTGCCGTTTCAGTGTCATTACTGCCTTCACTCACAGGGAGTCTTGTGAGGAATTAGAGAAAAGTGTCAGCCTCTTCTCCTGTAGGGCTGCATGAAAGCTTAAAGAGCTCAGAAGAGATTTCTACAGGGCAAATTAGTCATAATAGTAACCAATAGTTAAATACTTTTCAGTTAGATAGAGATTCAGTTAGATACAGATTTAGTGTGATACAGATTCAGTTAGATAGAGATTCAGTTGGATTAAGATTCAGTTTGAAATAGATTCAGTTAGATACAGAATCCGCT
Organism: Oncorhynchus gorbuscha; assembly: GCF_021184085.1. NCBI lineage: Eukaryota > Metazoa > Chordata > Actinopteri > Salmoniformes > Salmonidae > Oncorhynchus > Oncorhynchus gorbuscha. The sequence continues at coordinate 95,817,964 of NC_060178.1, forward strand.
AAAAACAAATTATATTAGATGCAGATTCAGTTAAATGCAGATTCAGTTAGATACATATTCAGTAAGATACAGATTCAGTAAGATACAGATTCAGTTAGATACATATTCAATTAGATACAGATTCAGATACATGTGTCACGAATATTACCGAAGGTGACTCCCCTTCTTGTTCGGGTGGCGCTCGGCGGTCGTCGTGGCCGGTCTACTAGCTATCGCCGATCCGTTGTTCTGTGTTCGTTTAGTTTTGTCTAATTGGTAGCACCTGTTTCTAGTTTGATTGTTAGGATAGGGTATATATAGTCTGTTTAGCCCGCTTCTGTTTCGTGCGGGCTTGTTCGTCTGTTTTGTTGGTTGAGTGTATTTTGTTGTATTTTGGGTTACACGCTGTCCGGTTATATTTCTGTTCATTTTGTGTTTTCACTTTGTACATGTTGTGTTTCGGGACATTAAAGCGTGTTGTTTTTCCCACATCTTTGCTCTCTGCGCCTGACTCCACACCTCTTCACTCAATATTGTGACAGAAGCCCGCACCACGATATGGAGTCAGCAGGAGCAGCGACCACTCCTCTTCCCACTATGGAGGAGAGAGTCCAACATCACACATCCATCCTCCATCGCCTAGGATCAGCGATGGAACGGATGATGGAGAGGATGGATCGTTGGGAGAGGAATGGTTTCCCTACTACTCCACCGACCCTCCCACCAGCAACTCTACCATCTGCCCCATCTGGATCCGGTTCCAGCGCTCTGCTCATGACGCCTCCGAGGAAATACGATGGAACAGCGACAGGGTGCCAGGGATTCCTGCTGCAATTAGACCTCTACCTGTCCACCGTTCGACCGGCCCCCTCAGAGGAGGAGAGAGTAGGGGTCCTCATCACCTGCCTGTCTGGTAGAGCCCTGGAGTGGGCTAATGCGGTCTGGAACGGGCCCGACTCGGCAAGAGACAACTACTCAGAGTTCATCCGCCGTTTCAGGGCCATGTTCGATATCCCTCCAGAGGGTCGTGCGGCAGGTGAGAGATTGTTCCATCTGAGACAGGGGAAGAGGAGCGTGCAGGACTTCGCGCTGGAGTTCCGGACCTTGGCTGCGGGAGCAGGGTGGAACAACAGGGCCCTGATAGACCATTACAGGTGTAGCCTGAGAGAGGATGTCCGTAGGGAGCTGGCCTGTCGGGATACTACACTTGGCCTGGATGGACTGATAGACCTGTCGATCCGGTTGGACCATCTGCTAGCTGCTCGTGGACGTTCTGAAAGGGTCTTGTCAGTTCTACCTCCTGATCCTCCTGCCCCTATTCCGATGGAGTTAGGAGGTACCGCATCAAGGGAGATCGGAGGAGGAAGCTCCTCCTGTACCAGTTGTGGCCGGAGAGGGCACACGTCTGGTCGGTGCTGGAGGAATTCATCTGGGAATCATGAGGGCAGGCAGAATACTCATCGGTCACCCCAGGTGAGTAAGCACCACACTCTCCCAGAGTTTCCTGTTGGTCACATGTTTCTATTAATTTGTTTCCTAAATTATTCTCCTTCTCTCCAGCATAAGGCACTGGTAGATTCAGGCGCAGCTGGAAACTTTATAGATCGCGGACTCGCTCAGAGGTTGAGGATTCCGTTAGTTAAAGTAAACCCCCCTTTTCCCGTGCACTCTTTAGATAGTCGACCATTAGGGACAGGGCTGGTGAAGAAAGCCACAATTTCGTTGGAGATGATTACGCAGGGGAATCACAAGGAGCGAATTAGTTTGTTCCTTATCGATTCACCTGCGTTTCCAGTTATTCTGGGGATTCCCTGGTTGGCTATTCATAATCCTACGATTTCGTGGAAACAGGGAACTCTACAGGGGTGGTCTGATGAGTGTTCAGGCAGGTGTGTAGGGGTTTCCATCGGTGCTACAACGGTGGAGAGTCCAGACCAGGTTTCCACCATGCGCATTCCAGCTGAGTATGATGATTTGGCTATCGTTTTCAGTAAAAAGAAAGCGACCCAATTACCACCCCATAGGCAGGGGGATTGCGTGATAAATCTCCAGGTTAACGCTGCACTTCCCAGGAGTCATGTGTATCCTTTGTCTCAGGAGGAGAAGGTGGCTATGGAAAAATATATCACATAGGCTCTGGGACAGGGGTACATTCGGCCCTCCATGTCACCTGTCTCTTCGAGTTTCTTTTTTGTGAAGAAAAAGATGGTGGTTTGCGTCCGTGTATTGATTATAGAGGTCTAAATTCCATCACAGTGGGTTTTAGTTACCCACTACCTCTCATTGCTACGGTAGTGGAATCATTTCACGGAGCGCAGTTCTTCACTAAACTGGATCTCAGGAGTGCTTATAATTTGGTGCGTATTCGGAAGGGAGATGAGTGGAAAACTGCATTTAGTACTACGTCGGGCCATTATGAGTATCGCGTCATGCCATACGGTTTAAAGAATGCTCCAGCTATATTTCAATCCTTCGTGGATGAAATACTCAGAGACCTGCACGGACAGGGTGTAGTGGTTTATATTGACGATATTTTGATCTACTCCGCTACACGCACTGCGCATGTATGTCTTGTGCGTAAAGTTCTTAGACGACTGCTGGAGCATGACCTGTATGTGAAGGCAGAGAAATGTGAGTTTTTCAAACAATCAGTTTCCTTCCTGGGTTATCGTATTTCTAGCTCTGGTTTGGTAATGGAGGGTGATCACGTTAAGGCCGTGCGTAATTGGCCGACTCCGACCACGGTAAAGGAGGTGCAGCGGTTCTTGGGATTTGCCAATTACTACCGGAGGTTTATCCGGGGTTTTGGTCAGATAGCTGCCCCTATTACCTCACTGCTGAAGGGGGGACCGGTGCGTTTACAGTGGTTAGCAGAGGCGAACGGAGCTTTTCATAAGTTGAAGGCGATGTTTACTAAAGCGCCGGTGTTGGCACATCCGGACCCTTCTTTGGCGTTTATAGTAGAGGTGGACGCATCCGAGGCTGGGGTTGGAGCTGTGCTCTCACAGCGTTCAGGTGTGCCACCGAAGCTCCGCCCCTGTGCTTTTTTTTCTAAGAAACTCGGGCCAGCGGAGCGGAATTATGATGTGGGGGATAGGGAGTTGTTGGCTATGGTTAAGGCCCTGAAGGTGTGGAGACACTGGCTTGAGGGGGCTAAGCACCCTTTCCTTATCTGGACGGACCATCGTAACCTGGAGTATATCCGATCAGCTAGGAGAATGAATCCTCGTCAGGCAAGGTGGGCCATGTTTTTCACCAGATTTAATTTCACTGTCTCATATAGACCAGGTTCCCTCAACACTAAGGCTGACGCGCTGTCAAGACTTTACGACACTGAGGACAGGTCCATCGATCCTACTCCCATCATTCCGGCAGCTAAGCTGGTGGCACCAGTAGTATGGGATGTGGACGCGGACATCGAGCGGGCACTAAGGGGGGAACCTACGCCTCCACAGTGTCCGGAGGGTGTTCGTGATCAATTGATTCGATGGGCTCATTGTCTACCCTCGTCGGGTCACCCAGGTGTTTATAGGACCGTGAGAGGTCTTGAGAGGAAGTACTGGTGGCCCACTTTGAGGAGGGATGTGCGATTCTATGTTTCCTCCTGTTCGGTGTGCGCCCAGAGTAAGGCTCCTAGACACCTGCCAAGAGGTAAATTACAACCTCTTCCCATTCCACAGCGGCCGTGGACCCATATTTCGGTGGATTTTCTTACTGACCTCCCCCCCTCTCAGGGTAACACTACTATCGGTTCTCTAAGTCCTGCCGTCTTATCCCATTGCCCGGTCTCCCTACGGCCCTACAGACTGCGGAAGCTCTTTTCACCCATGTCTTCCGGCACTACGGGGTGCCCGAGGATATAGTTTCTGATCGGGGCCCCCAATTTATCTCCCGTGTTTGGAGAGCATTTATGGAACGTCTGGGGGTCTCGGTCAGCCTTACCTCAGGGTATCACCCGGAGAGTAATGGTCAGGTGGAGAGAGTCAACCAGGAGGTGGGTAGGTTTCTGCGGTCGTATTGCCAGGACCGGCCAGGCGAGTGGGCAAGATATATTCCCTGGGCAGAAATAGCCCAGAATTCACTAAGCCACTCTTCTACCAACATGTCACCATTTGAGTGCGTGTTGGGGTACCAGCCGGTCTTGGCACCGTGGCATCAGAGCCAGAATGAGGCTCCTGCGGTGGAGGAGTGGGTACAGCGCTCTAAGGAGACCTGGAGGGCAGTCCAGGAGTCATTACGCCAAGCTAGTATAAGGCAGAAGAAGAGCGCTGACCGTCACCGCAGTGAGGCCCCCGTGTTTGCACCTGGGGACAGGGTCTGGCTCTCGACCCGTAACCTGCCTCTCCACTTGCCCTGCCGGAAGCTGAGTCCGCAGTGTATAGGGCCATTTAAAGTCCTGAGGAGAATAAATGTGGTTTGTTATCGATTATCACTTCCTTCGTATTATCGTATTAACCCCTCATTTCATGTGTCTCTTCTCAGGCCGGTGGTAGCTGGTCCCATGCAGGAGAATGAGGTACCGGAGGTTCCTCCACCCCCTCTGGACATCGAGGGGTCCCCGGCGTACAAGATACGAGCTATTCTGGACTCGAGACGCCGGGTGAGAGGCTTGCAGTACCTCGTCGACTGGGAGGGGTATGGTCCGGAGGAGAGGTGCTGGGTTCCGGCGAGGGATATTCTAGACCCATCCATGTTGAGTGAATTTCATCGCCTCCGCCTGGATCGCCCAGCGCCTCGGCCTCCGGGTCGTCCCCGAGGCCGACGTCGGCACGCTGCGGGAGCTGCGCGTCAGGAGGGGGGTACTGTCACGAATATTACCAAAGGTGACTCCCCTTCTTGTTCGGGTGGCGCTCGGCGGTCGTCGTCGCCGGTCTACTAGCTATCGCCGATCCGTTGTTCTGTGTTCGTTTAGTTTTGTCTAATTGGTAGCACCTGTTTCTAGTTTGATTGTTAGGATAGGGTATATATAGTCTGTTTAGCCCGCTTCTGTTTCGTGCGGGCTTGTTCATCTGTTTTGTTGGTTGAGTGTATTTTGTTGTATTTTGGGTTACACGCTGTCCGGTTATATTTCTGTTCATTTTGTGTTTTCACTTTGTACATGTTGTGTTTCGGGACATTAAAGCGTGTTGTTTTTCCCACATCTTTGCTCTCTGCGCCTGACTCCACACCTTTTCACTCAATATTGTGACAACATGTAGATACAGATTCAGTTGGAAACAGAATTAGTTAGATACAGATTAAGTAACATATATTTTCAGTTAGATACAGTAGTGAGACACAGTCATTGAAATACAGATTCAGTTAGATACAGCTTTAGTTCGATACAGATTCAGTTAGATACAGCTTTACTTTGATACAGATTCAGTTAGATACATATTAGGAAAGGTACAGATTAAGTTAGATAATGATTTAGTTAGATACAGATCCAGTTAGATACAGATTCATTTAGATACATATTTAGTTAGATATATATTCAGTTAGATACATATTTAGTTAGATACAGATTCAGTTAGATACATATTTAGTTAGATATATATTCAGTTAGATACATAGTCAGACACAGATCCAGTTAGATACAGATCCAGTTAGATACAGATTCAGTTAGATACAGATTAAATTAGATATAGATTCAGTTAGATACATTTGTTTTATACAGATTCCGTTAGATATAGATTCAATTAGATACAGTAGTTAGATACAGATTCGGTAACATACAGATTCAGTTAGATGCAGATTCAGTAAAATACATAGGTAGTTAGAAACAGATTTAGTTAGATACATTTCTGGTTAGATACAGATTCCTTTGGATTCCGATTCAGTTAAATACAGCAGTTTTATACAGATTCAGTGTAGTACAGATTCAGTTTGATATAGATTCAGATAGATACAGATTCAGTTAAATACAGATTAATTTAGAAATTGACTCAGTTAGATAAAGTTTTAGCTTGATAAAGATTCAGTTTGATAGAACTTTAGTTTGATACAGATTCAGGTAGATTGTAAACACCCACAACTCAAAAGTGAAACCAGGCTCACTAAGTATGATTCTCAATCAGGGACCAAGATTGACAGCTGTCTCTGTTTGAGAACCATACCTGGCCGAACACAGCAATCCCAAATCAATAGAAAAAAAGAACATACCCACCCAGCTCATGCCCTGACCATACTAAAACAGACATAATAAAAGAACTAAGGTCAGAACGTGACAGAACCCCCCTCCCAAAAGGCGCGGACTCCGGCTGCAAAACCTAAACCTATAGGGGAGGGTCTTGGTGTCTGTCCGCGGTGGCGGCTCTGGCTCGGGACCTGGACCCCACTCCACCATAGTCCTTCTGCGCCTCCCTACCCGCCTCCGTGGCCTCTTTAACGTGGCGACCCTCGACCTCGGACTGTTGACCCGAATGGACGGGAGATTCCGGCAGCACCGGACGGACGGGAGATTCCGGCAGCTCCGGAGTGAAGGGCAGCTCCGGCATCTCCTGGCTGACTGGCGGCTCCGGCAGCTCCTGGCTGACTGGCGGCTCCGGCAGCTCAGGACAGACTGGCAACTCCGGCAGCTCAGGCCAGACGGGCGACTCCGGCAGCTCAGGACAGACGGGCGACTCTGGCAGCTCAGCACAGACGGGCGACTCCGGCAACTCAGGACAGATGGGCAACTCCGGCAGCTCAGGTCAGACGGGCGACTCTGGCAGCTCAGGACAGACGGGTGACTCCGGCAGCTCAGGACAGACGGGCAACTCCGGCAACTCAGGACAGACGGGCAACTCCGGCAACTCAGGACAGACGGGCGACTCTGGCAACTCAGGACAGACGGGCAACTCCGGCAGCTCAGGACAGACGGGCGACTCCGGCAGCTCAGGACAGACGGGCGACTCCGGCAGCTCAGGACAGACGGGCGACTCCGGCAGCTCAGGACAGACAGGCGACTCTGGCAGCTCAGGACAGACGGGCGACTCCGGCAGCTCAGGACAGACGGGCGACTCCGGCAGCTCAGGACAGACGGGCGAGTCCGGCAGCTCAGGACAGACGGGCGACTCCGGCAGCTCAAGACAGATGGGCGACTCTGGCAGCTCAGGACAGACGGGCGACTCCGGCAACTCAGGACAGACGGGCGACTCCGGCAGCTCAGGACAGACAGGCGACTCTGGCAGCTCAGGACAGACGGAAGAGTCTGACAGTGCTGGGCAGGAGGAAGACAATTTACATTGACCCTCCCCCTCCCTTTTGTACACGGATGGTACTCGCTGTTTGTTTGTTACCTATGCGTAGTCACTTCGCCCCCATCTACATGTACAGATTACATCAACTAGCCTGTACCCCCGCACACTGACTCGGTACCGTTGCCCCCTGTATATAGCCTCTTTATTGTTATTGTGTTACTTTTTATTATTACTTTATAGTTTAGTCTACTTTGTAAATATTTTCTTCAACTGCAATGCTAGTTAATAATGGCTTATAAGTAAGCATTTCACTGTAAAGTCTATTTGATTTGATTTAGTTAGATACAGATTCAGTTAGATAAAGTAGAGTAGTTACATATAGATACAGTTGCTGGATACAGATTAAGTTAGACACACTAGTTAGATACAGATACAGATAGATACAGAAGATATACTGTTATTATAGGGTGTCTACTAATACGTGGACAACTAAATACTTAGGTGTCTGGTTAGACTGTAAACTCTCCTTCCAGACCCATATCAAACATCTCCAATCCAAAGTTAAATCTAGAATTGGCTTCCTATTTCGTAACAAAGCATTCCGTTTTGTCACCAAAGCCCCATATACTACCCATCATTGCGACCTGTACGCTCTCGTTGGCTGGCCCTCGCTTCATACTCGTCACCTAACCCACTGGCTCCATGTCATCTACAAGACCCTGCTAGGTAAAGTCCCCCCTTATCTCAGCTCGCTGGTCACCATAGCATCTCCCACCTGTAGCACACGCTCCAGCAGGTATATCTCTCTAGTCACCCCTAAAACCAATTCTTTCTTTGGCCGCCTCTCCTTCCAGTTCTCTGCTGCCAATGACTGGAACGAACTACAAAAATCTCTGAAACTGGAAACACTTATCTCCCTCACTAGCTTTAAGCACCAACTGTCAGAGCAGCTCACAGATGACTGCACCTGTAATTTAGCCCAAACAACTACCTCTTTCCCTACTGTACTTCATTTCTTTCTTTCTTTTGCTCCTTTGCAACCCATTATTTTTATTTCTACTTTGCACATTCTTCCATTGCAAATCTACCATTCCAGTGTTTTACTTGTTATATTGTAATTACTTTGCCACCATGGCCTATTTATTGCCTTACCCCCCTTATCTTACCTCATTTGCACACACTGTACAGTTTAAAGACTTTTTATACTGTATTATTGACTGTATGTTTGTTTATTCCTTGTGTAACTCTGTGTTGTTGTATGTGTCGAACTGCTTTGCTTTATCTTGGCCAGGTCGCAGTTGTAAATGAGAACTTGTTCTCAACTAGCCTACCTGGTAAAATAAAGCTGAAATAAACCAAATAAAATGATAGAACATGTCAGCATCATAGACTGAGATCAATTGAGTGTCTATGCATTGTTTGTTTTGTTATCCTTTTCTTAGTCAGGTTTTCACTATGGTTTCTAAATTCACACTATTCCCCATATATTCTACTAGTTTTAAAGTAGTACACCATATAGGGAACAGGGTGCCATTTGGGACACATATTACAGTATGTCAATGTCGTTGACGGAGACAAATATTATGTCTAGACACAGATCTGCACTAGCTAAATCATGGCCACCCAAACCCAAGTACTAAACATATCCCAACAGCCTTGTTGGCTGTCTGCTACTAACATTACACTCTAAATACGTCCTTGTTTTGTACTACCATTGAATCATGTCAGTAGATAAGAGTAATGAGACTTAGTTGTTAAAATTAAAGGAAATTGTTGATAGCTGATAGCTATAGTTGTTAGCATTAAGCAATGGACAATGTTGAGAACTAGCTTCTCACTTTTGCCGCCTGATGCTGCCAATTATTATCTCCAGAGAAATAATTCTTAGACATTTTCGTTGCCAAAAATAGTAATTTGCTGCTTCATTGGAGTGTTTCAGTGTAATGACCTGTGGTGAGAAACACAAACTAGAAAAGGAGAGTCAGGAATTAGCCTGTATAAGAAGACAGTGTGGCTCCACACTCTCGCATGCACACACATGAGCACAGTCATACTTACAATTTCATACACAACTACACGCACACAATGTCAAGCACACACAAACTCCCATGCACGCACGCACGCACCCAGGTTCGCACACACGCAAGCACACACACACTCATAAAGGAGGGCAATTACATGGTATCTTAGGGGGCAGGTGTTCTCCTGCTATCTTCCTGCCAGGGTGTCTACTGCGCGACTCACACCTTCTCACACCTTCTCACACACACACACACACACACACACACACACACACACACACACACACACACACACACACACACACACACACACACACACACACACACACACACACACACACACACACACACACACACACACACACACACACACACACACACGCACACGCACACACGCACACACACACAGAAAGAGAGAGAGAGAAACACACACACTGGAAACCCCTGTTGAATTCTATCCCCCTGAGGAGAAATAGAAAAGCTGTGAAGTGGACACAAGTTCAATTCCCCCCTCCGTCCTCCCGTGCACTCCCCTCTGCGCCTGCCATTAAACTCTGTGGTGAAGTTAAGAGGAATTGTCAGAGCACTAAACAACATTCTCCTGCAGCTAGCCTCTTCTCTCCTCCCAGGTGCACTAAAGGCAATCCTGCAGAAATGTTAGCCTTAAATGGCAAACTCTCTCCTCAGGAAAATCTGCGGGGTGTTTCGGTTCCTCTCTGGCAGAACACAAGATAGATCAGAGGAAACAGGGTGTTCCTGCTTCTTGTGAAAACTCCTGACGGCTGCTGTTGCTCGCCACAACTTTGTTTAGAAACTGTCCACTTAGCGTACAAGCTACTACTCTAGAGGTGTCATTGTTGTGTGTGTCTTCATCTGTGTGTGTCGTGGTTTCGTTCAAGAAGTGTTAATCCGTGTTGTAATAGATGGTGGCATGTGGTTGGATGTGTCGTGAGACTCAGATCTCACCTATGAATCCAGCCAGTCAGCCATGCAGGTTTGGTCGGGTCTGTCTGGCACCCGGTGTAAACGGCAGTCATTCCTGATTATTGTATTTTTGTCAAGAAGAGCGAGGCACCCTGTTGGGGGGCTTGACACCCAACTGCATAGGAAACAGAGATTTACTCCTGCCGTGCCTTGAACACATTTACAGACTCTCCGCGTCCCAAATGGCACCCTATTCCCTATATATTGCACTACTTTTGATCAAAAGCCCTATGGGTCCTGGTCAAAGGTAGTGCATTATAAATGGAAATGGATGCCCTTTGGGACGCATCCTATCATCCCATCCTCTCAATTAAGAGTGATCTGCAATGACTAGGACCTTAACCTCAAGCAGACCATGGAGTGGAACAGGAACCTCTGTCTAAACGGCAAACCCAGGATCAGAGCCCCTAGCCCTCTCACAGCACCCAGTGGCCCTCCCCTCTCTCCATGGAAGATGTTAAATCATGAGGCTTGTTAATCGACAGCTCCTGGATTGAACAGGCAGAGGTTGAATCCAAAAGGGCAACCTATGGGCCCTGGTAAAAAGTAGTGCACTATATATGGAAAAGGGTTCCATTTGGGACGCTAGCATAGCTTCTGCAATGTTCTATACCACTAAGAACTGGCCTAGTGACTACTGGTAAGGTCAATGGCCCCTCATCCCACCAGGGACAATACCAAAGTCCCCAATCCAATGCTGAAAAATACAAGTTTGAAATGGGAGAGGTGTTTGGGTGACATTGTGAGACTGAAATGATGAGATTACAGAGAATTTCTGAAGCAGTTCCCCTTTTCACCTTCTCTGACTGTCATAGTAATGCATATTGTCTACTGTACCTCTTTCAAGACCTGTCAGACTTTGTGTTCTCTTTAGCTTCATTGTAAAACATTTCCTGTAAAATATATGACAACTTACTGGCATCAATTGGCCAGTAGATTTCTGTCAAAATGTTTTACAATGAAGCTACTGTAATCCATTTTACGGTACCCAAAATGTTACTATGATCTAATTTATAGTAGTTACATGTCAGTTACTGTAATCTAATTCACATGACCAATTACAATTATAGGATAATACTGTAATTAACCTGAGACATATTACCCAGTGTTTTTTGCAAGTTTACATTTTTACATGTACATTTTGGTCATTTAGCTCGTGCTCGTCCAAAGCAATTTACAGTCAGTGCTTTCAACCAAGGTTGATACAAAAAAATATATATCATAGTCATAGCAAGAAAAATGTTTCTCTCACCATTACTGAAAATGATGTTGAAGTTAAGGATACACTGGTCCTTAAAATAATTGTCACGAGTCCGATCGAGGGTGTTTCCCCTTCCCGGGCGGGTGGCGCTCGGCGTTCGTCGTCACCGGCCTATTAGCTGCCACTGATTGTTTTTCCTCCCCCTCCTTGTATGTTTAGTGGTAGCACCTGTTCATGTTTAATTAGTTTGTCTTTATTAGACAGCCGGCCCGCCTGGTTGTTGTGCGGGATTATTTCAATATAACCTTCGGCTCTGTTGTACTTTTTGATTCCCTGTGGTTGGGAACGTAACTTTTGTGAGCACCCTGTGGTGCGTTGGTGCTATTAAAAGACGCACAGCATTGAACTCTGTCTCCTGCATTTGACTCCACACCCACGACACCCGGAGCATTACAATAATTTTAATTACAACAACATATATTATGATATATCTCCGACAACTGCATCTCTGGATAGTGCCAATATATTACTGAGATATACAGTGCATTCAGAAAGTATTCAGTCCTCTTAACTATTTAGACATTTTGTTACATTACAGCCTTTTTCCAAAATGGATTAAATAGTACCCACCCCTCCCCCCCATCAATCTACACACACCGTTTCTCATATCTGTGCTTTTAAACAGTTCTGTCTCGGAGCTCTGCGGACAATTCCTTTTACCTCAAATCATGTTTTTTTTGCTCTGACATACACTGTCAACTGTGTGACATTATATAGAAAAGTGTGTATTATTTTCCAAATCATGTCCAATCAATTTAATTTACAACAGGTGGACTCCAATCAAGTTGCAGAAAGATCTGAAGGATGTTCAATGGACACAGGATGCACCTAAGCTCAAATCCAAGACTCATTGCAAATGGTCTGAATACTAAATTTTTTTGTAAATTTTCTAAACTTTCTAAAAACCTGTTTTCACTTCATCATTATGGGGTATTGGGTGTAGATTGATGAGGAAGAACATGTACTTAATCCATTTTAGAATAAGGCTGTAATGTAATAAAATTAGGAAAACGGGAAGGGGTCTAAATACCTTCCAAAGGCTCTTGATGCCAGTTTCCTGTAATTTATTATAATGCCAAAGCAATGGAACACAGTACAATATACAAAAAGTGACTAATAGACCATAAGAAAGTTATTTGTACATTAAATTATTTAAATTACAAGGAATTGGAGCCAGCAGGTTGGCTGCTAGGCATTTGCATATTACAGAATATTAATGAATACTTGGTGTTGAATATAATTTTCACTTCTGCATACCTAAACAGATCAAAAGGACAGGGTTAAATATTCAACCTTTAAAGGTGTAAGACCCACTGCCACTAGGACCTGCCCCATATAATTCAATTCAATTGAAGGGGCTTTATTGGCATGGTAAACATGTGTTAACATTGCCAAAGCAAGTGAGGTAGATAATATACAAAAGTGAAGAAAACAATAAAAATGAACAGTAAACATAACACATACAGAAGTTTCAAAACAATAAAGACATTACAAATATAAAATTAAATACATATACACAGTGTTGAAACAATGTACACAAAATAAAATAAATTTGCATAAATATGGGTTGTATTTACAATGGTGTTAGTTCTTCACTACTTGCCCTTTTCTTGTGGCAACAGTCACACATATTGCTGCTGTGATGGCACACTGTGGAATTTCACCCAGTAGATATGGGAGTTTATCAAAATTGGATTTGTTTTCGAATTCTTTGTGGATCTGTGTAATCAGAGGGACGTATGTCTTTCTAATATGGTCATACATTGGGCAGGAGGGTAGGAAGTGCAGCTCATTTTCCACCTCATTTTGTGGGCAGTGTGCACATAGCCTGTCTTCTCTTGAGAGCCATGTCTTTCTAAGGCCTTTCTCAATAGCAAGGCTTTGCTCACTGAGTCTGTACATAGTCAAAGCTTTCCTTAAGTTTGGGTCAGTCACAGTGGTCAGGTATTCTGCCACTGTGTACTCTCTGTTTAGGGCCAAATAGCATTCTAGTTTGCTTTTTTTTTGTTATTTCTTTCCAATGTGTCAAGTAATTATCTTTTTATTTTCTAATGATTTGGTTGGGTCTAATTGTGCTGCTGTCCTGGGGCTCTGTGGGATGTGTTGATGTTTGTGAACAGAGCCCCAGAACCAGCTTGCTTAGGGGACTCTTCTCCAGGTTCATCTCTCTGTAGGTGATGGCTTTGTTATGGAAGGTTTGGGAATCGGTTCCTTTTAGGTGGTTGTAGAATATAACATCTCTTTTCTGGATTTAGATAATTATTGGGTATCGGCCTAATTCTGCTCTGCATGCATTATTTGGTGTTCTACGTTGTACACCGAGGATATTTTTGCAGAATTCTGCATGCAGAGTCTCAATTTGGTGTGTCTCATTTTGTGAATTCTTGGTTGGTGAGCAGACCCCAGACCTCACAACCATAAAGGGCAATATATACAACTGTTAGAGAACCAATGTCACTTTTCACTTAAAATGGTATAGTCCTCTGACTAAAGGGTGCAACAAATACAGCTTCTTACAAGGCACGCCTTAATTAATGAGCCAGACATATTTTTCCAGAATGCACCATAATGTACAGTATACTGCACTAAATATATAGCAACACAGCAATACAATACTTTATTGTTTAATTGTATTGAAAAACTATTAAACAATACTGTACCTTTCCTACAGTAACTTAGAGGTTGACGCCAGTAAGTTACCGTACAAACAAGTTACAGATTTTACAAGGTGTTCAAAATGTTTTTTTGCTTCTCAAAAATGCAGTGTGGTACTTTATTCTGAATTACAGTAGCTTACTGATGGTTTTTAGGGCCAGGTTTACAGAATTAACTAAACACAGTATATACCTGTATTCTGTGGGGTACAGAATTCTCTCTCAGTGGTGCAACAAATAAAGTCTGTTACAAGGCACACCTACAAGTATGTTAACGATCCAGAGACTCTTTCAAAATGAATTATGCAAAACACATTTAAGGTATTTTCCTGTTCATTCTATACTGAACAAAATATAAATGCAACATTCAACAATTTCAAAAATGTTACTGAGTTACAGTTCATACAGTTAAAGGAAATCCGATAATTGAAATACATAAATTAGTCGCTGATCTATAGATTTCACATGACTGTGCCGGGGTGTAGGAATCTGCATGTGGTCCTCGGCTGGCGTGGTTACACGTGGTCTGCGGTTGTGAGGTCGTTTGGATTTATACCCAGATTATAATAAATTCATGTTGGAGGAGGCTAATGGTAGGGAAATTAACATAAAATTAGCTGGTAACATCTATGGTGGACATTCCTGCAGTCAGCATGCCAATTGCAAACTCCCTCAAAATGTGAGACATCTGTGGCATCATCAGCTTCTTGATATGCCTCAGATGTCAGGTAGATGGAGGATCTTGGCAAAGCAGAAATGCTCACTACAGGGATGTAAACATATTTGTGCAAAAAATATGAGAGAAATAAGCTTTTTGTGCATAAGCAACATTTCTCGGATGTTTTATTTCAGATTTACATGTTGTGTTAAAAAAATATTCACTATAAATTGTTTCACTGTTGAAATTACAGAAACATTTACCGGGTTTTTAGAAAATGTTCCTCACTTCCAAACCATATAGGGTTTCATTAACTGTAATTGACTGTGCGCCCAGATTCACAAAACACGCTTCTTAAGAAAAAAATAAGAAGTTCATAAGATAGTTTGTAAGTGTAAATCCTCAACAAATCTTAAGATTTTGCGATTTTTTGTGAGAAACTTCTCAAATATCTTCTTACAAATCTCCTTTAGATGTGTGTTGCTAGGCAACCATTTTAGCTAGTTATCTAGCTAGTAATGGCAATCAAGTTAGCATATTTCTTACTAAGAATAATGTTCTAAAACATGTTCTTCAAATTATCAACACAGAAACTTTCATTTGAAGTTTGAATTAAATTGTTTAATTGCTTTCATAAGCTTTTTCTTTCACTGCACTGAGTATAAGACAAGAGTTTAGCTATCTTGGAATTAAGAACATTTTCAAGAATCACATTTCTTCTTAACTTCTTGCTTATTAAGGAGAAACATAAGAAAAAGGTAAAGACAATTTCCAATAACCTTTTTGAGGAATAGCAACTTGTCTTATCTTTCTTCTTAAATCTATATTTAAGGAAAAATGTCAGTTAAGAAGAACGTCCTACTTCAGAAGGTTTTTTGAATCTGGGCCCCGGGCCAGTAGGCAGCTATTAGAGATGTCACCACTCAGGGCAAAAGTGAGCCATCCAGATGACATCAGGCCCCCGTTATTTAATGAGTGTGTGTGACTGTATGTGTGCGTGTGTGCTCACAGACCTAGTGCTCCTCCTGGTGCGCTGACGATTGAAGGACACCAAAGTTTGGGTGCTCCCCATACCACCCTTAGTACATTTTTGTATGTTGTAGGGTTTTAACTCAGACATATTTTATATGTAATGTAGATTTCCCATAGTTTTTTTGTCTTTCATTTCTGACTACAGGTAAACAGCGGGGTGTGTCATCTCTAGCAGGATACTGCTGTCTCCGTTCTTATGACTTAATCAGGCAAACCACTAATTATGCTAGAGATGACTCATTAGCAGAGACGGGGAGAGCTGAGCGAGCTGGAAAACTTCATTAATGAACAAACTCATTCAGCCTGGGAATCATTATGATGTCCCCAGCCCACTCTTAGCATGAGACGCCACATTAACCAACACAGAGATCCATTTGGACCTTCCAGCCCCATTGGACCCAGAAACAGGTTTTACAACCATATCCCCTGACTCAGAACTATAAAGTGCAACTGACTGATCGAAACAGCCAGACAAAAACCATAGAATGTCACTGACATCTAACTTACATAATTTATAACTTTATATCTTTCCACAATAGAATAGCTATAAAACCAAACCAGTGACAGAGCCTTTGTTTGACATTAATTGATAGTTGCATGTATTGGCTCATTGATTGCGTCACCTTGACAAATGCTAAATCTGCCTCAAATCCCTCACGGCGGAGGTGACAGATGTGTCTAGACATGCTAAAAGAGAAAAAGGAATGCAATGGGCTGATGCGTGTGTGCATGTGTGTGTGTGTGTGTGTGTGTGTGAATGTGTAAGTGCATGGGTGCATGCATGGGTGTGTGTGTGTACACAACTGGTCAAAAGTTTTAGAAACTCTCATTCAAGGGCTTTTCTTTATTGTTTTACTATTTTCTAAATTGTAGAATAATAGTGAAGACATCAAAACTACAAAATAACATATATGGAAACCTGTAGAAACTCAAAAAATGTTAAACAAATTCTTCAAGAGATTATTCAAATAGCCACCCTTTACCTTGATGACAGCTTTGCACACAGTTGGCATTCTCTCAACCAGCTTCATGAAGTAGTCGCCTGGAATGCATTTCGATTAACAGGTGTTTTTTAATATATTTTTTATTTTATTTATTTCACCTTTATTTAACCAGGTAGGCTAGTTGAGAACAAGTTCTCATTTGCAACTGTGACCTGGCCAAGATAAAGCAAAGCAGTGTGACACAGACAACAACACAGAGTTACACATGGAGTAAACAATAAACAAGCCAATAACACAATAAACAAGTCAATGACACAGTAGAACGAAGAAAGTCTATATACAGTGTGTGCAAAAGGCATGAGGAGGTAGGCAATAAATAGGCCATAGGAGCGAATAATTACAATTTAGCAGATTAACACTAGAGTGATAAATGAGCAGATGATGATGTGCAAGTAGAGATACTGGTGTGCAAAAGAGCAGAAAAGTAAATGAAATAAAAACAGTATGGGGATGAGGTAGGTAGATTGGGTGGGCTATTTACAGATGGACTATGTACAGCTGCAGCGATAGCTGCTCAGATAGTTGATGTTTAAAGATGGTGAGGGAAATAAAAGTCTCCAACTTCAGCTATTTTTGCAATTCATTCCAGTCACTGGCAGCAGAGAACTGGAAGGAAAGGCAGCCAAATGGGGTGTTGGCTTTGGGGGCGGTCAGTGAGATATACCTGCTGGAACGTGTGCTATGGGTGGGTGTTGTTATCGTGACCAGTGAACTGAGATAAGGCAGAGCTTAACCTAGCATAGACTTATAGATGACCTGGAGCCGGTGGGTCTGGCGACGAATATGTAGCGAGGGCCAGCCGACTAGAGCATACAGGTCACAGTGGTCGGTGTTATAGGGGGCTTTGGAGACAAAACGGATGGCACTATGATAGACTGCATCCAGTTTGCTGAGTAGAGTATTGGAAGCTAATTTGTAGATAACATCGCCGAAGTCGAGGATCGGTAGGATAGTCAGTTTTACTCGGGTATGTTTGGCGGCGTGAGTGAAAGAGGCTTTGTTGTGAAATAGAAAGCCGGTTCTAAATTTGATTTTTGATTGGAGATGTTTAATATGAGTCTGGAAGGAGAGTTTATAGTCTAGCCAGACACCTAGGTATTTATAGTTGTCCACATATTCTAGGTCGGAACCGTCCAGGGTGGTGATGCTAGTTGAGCGGGCGGGTGCAGGCAGCGAACAATTGAAAAGCATACATTTCGTTTTACTAGCGTTTAAGAGCAGTTGGAGGCCACGGACGGAGTGTTGTATGGAATTGAAGCTCGTTTGGAGGTTAGTTAGCACAGTGTTCAAGGAAGGGCCAGAAGTATACAGAACGGTGTCGTCTGCGTAGAGGTTGATCAGGGAATCGTCCGCAGCAAGAGCAACATCATTGATATATACAGAGAAAAGAGTCAGCCTGAGAATTGAACCCTGTGGCACCCCAATAGAGACTGCCAGAGGTCCGGACAACGTGCCCCCCGATTTGACACACAGACTCTGTCTTCAAAGTAGTTGGTGAACCAGGTGACGCAGTCATTAGAAAAACCAAGGCTATTGAGTCTGCCGATAAGAATACGGTGATTGACAGAGTAGAAAGCCTTGCCAGGTCGATGAAGATGGCTGTACAGTACTGTCTTTTATCAATGGCGGTTATGATATCGTTTAGTACCTTGAGCATGGCTGAGGTGCACCTGTGACGGGCTCGGAAGCCGGATTGAAGAGCGGAGAAGGTACAGTGGGATTCGAAATGGTCAGTGATCTGTTTATTAACTTGGCTCTCAAAGACTTTAGATAGGCAGGGCAGGATGGATATAGGTCTGTAACAGTTTGGGTCTAGGGTTTCACCCCTTTGAAGAGGGGGATGACCGTGATAGCTTTCTAATCTTTAGGGATCTCGAATGATAGGAAAGAGAGGTTGAACAGGCTGGTAATAGGGGTTGCAACAATGGCGGGGGATAGTTTTAGAAAGAGAGGGTCCAGATTGTCTAGCCCAACTGATTTCTACGTGTCCAGGTTTTGCAGCTCTTTCAGATCATCTGCTGTCTAGATTTGGGTGAAGGAGAAGCTGGGAGGCTTGGGTGATTAGCTGCGGGGGAGGCGGAGCTGTTTGCTGGGGTTGGAGTAGGAGTAGACAGGAGGAAGGCATGGCCAGCCGTTGAGAAATGCTTATTGAAATGTTCGATTATCATGGATTTATCAGTGGTGACAGTGGTACCTAGCCTCAGTGCAGTGGGCAGCTGGGGGGAGGTGCTCTTGTTCTCCATGGACTTTACAGTGTCCCAAAACATTTTGGAGTTAGAGCTACACGATGCGAATTTCTGCTTGAAAAAGCTAGCCTTTGCTTTCCTGACTGACTGCGTGTATTGGTTCCTTACTTCCCTGAACAGTTGCATATCGTGGGGACTATACGATGCTATTGCAGTCCGCCAATGCTATTGCAGTCCGTTTTTGTGCTGGTCAAGGGCAATCAGGTCTGGAGTGAACTAAGGGCTATATCTGTTCTTAGTTCTGCATTTTTTGAACGGGGCATGCTTATCTAAAATGGTGATGAAATTACTTTTAAAGAATGACCAGGCATCCTCGCTGAAGGGATGAGGTCAATATCCTTCCAAGATACCCGGGCCAGGTCGATTAGGAAGGCCTGCTCACAGAAGTGTTTTAGGGAGCGTTTGACAGTGATGAGGGGTGGTCGTTTTACCACAGACCCATAGCGGATACAGGCAATGAGGCAGTGATCGCTGAGAACTTGATTGAAAACAAGGGAGGTGCATTTGGAGGGCAAGTTGGTCAGGATAATGTCTATGAGGGTGCCCATGTTTATGGATTTAGGGTTGTACCTGGTGGGTTCCTTGATGATTTGTGCGAGATTGAGGGCATCTAGCTTAGATTGTAGGACTGCCGGGGTGTTAAGCATATCCAAGTTTAGGTCACCTAACAGAACGAACTCTGAAGCTAGATGGTGGGAAATCAATTCACAAATGGTGTTCAGGGCACAGCTGGGAGTAGAGGGAGTTTGATAGCAGGCGGAAACAGTGAGAGACTTATTTCTGGAGAGGTTAATTTTCAAAATTAGAAGTTCAAACTGTTTGGGTATAGACCTGGAAAGCATGACAGAACCTTGCAGTAGATTGTAATTCCTCCCCCTTTGGTGTTCCTTCTTGTAAGTCGCTCTGGATAAGAGCGTCTGCTAAATGACTTAAATGTAAAATGTAAATGTAAATGTAAAAAGTTAATTTGTTGAATTTTTTCCTACTTAATGTGTTTGAGCCACTTGTTTGTGTTGTGACAAGGTAGGGGAGGTATACAAAAGATAGCCCTTTTTAGTAAAAGACCAAGTCCATATTATGTCAAGAACAGCACAAATAAGAAAAGAGAAACAACAACCCATCACTATTTTAAGACATGAAGGTCAGTCAATATTGAATATTTAAAGATTTTTCAAAGTTTCTTCAAGTGCAGTTGCAAAAACCATCAAGCGCTATGATGAATCTGGCTCTCATGAGGACCACCACAGAAATGGAAGACCAAGAGTTAACTCTGCTGCAGAGGATAAGTTCATTAGAGTTACCAGGCTCAGAAATTGCAGCCCAAATAAATGCTTCAGAGGATATGCATATATGTAGATTTGGATAGAAAACACTCTAAAGTTTCTAAAATTGTTAAAATAATGTCTGTGATTAAACATAACTTATTTGGCAGGCAAATACCCGAGGACAAACCATCCAGGAAAAAAACATTTTTGAGGTCACTGTGTTTTCAATTGGATTTCTATGGGAAACTAGATTGATGAGGCACCTGGTTGCAGTTCCTATGGCTTCCAGTAGATGTCAACAGCCTTTAGAAATTGATTGATGTTTTTCCTTTGAGAAATGAAAAAATAGGGCTGTTTAGTCTGTGTCAAGCCAAGTGGACTCTTTTGTTTGGTGCTCGTGACCTGGAACTCGCTCCACTTTGATTTGATCTGCTATTGAAGACAGTATATTCTGTCTTAAATTGTATCTATTATTTACATTTTAGGATAACTAAAATTAGATTAGGAAGGTTGTTTGAAATGTTTGGACCAAGTTTACAGGTAACTTATTAGATCATTTTTAGTCATGTTGGGCGAGTTGAAACCGGTGTATTTCTGAATCAAACGTGCCAAATGAATTGACATTTTGGAAATCTTCTTTTGCAATCTGACACGGTGGCTGGATTAACAAGAAGTTAAGATTTATTTTGGTGTATTGCTCTTGTGATTTTCTAAAAGTGAAATATTTCTAATAATTTAATTTGAATTTCTCGCTCTGCAATTTCACCCGATATTGCAGAGCTAGCGGAACGTCTAGCCGTAACAGGTTTAAGAAGAGACTGTGTGAATCAGGCCGTCATGGTCAAATTGCTGCAAAGAAACCACTACTAAAGGACACCAATAAGAAGAGACTTGCTCGGGCCAAGAGACATGAGCAATGAACATTAGACCAATGGAAATCTGTCCTCCAAATTGGAGATTTTGGATTCAACAGCCGTGTCTTTGTGAGATGCGATGTGGGTGAACAGATGATCTCCGCATGTGTACTTCCCAACTTAAAGCATGGAAGTGGAGGTGTTATGGTGTGGGGGTGCTTTGCTGGTGACACTTTCTGTGATTTATTTAGAATTCAATGCACACTTAACCAGCATGGCTTCCACAGCATTCTGCAACGATACACCATCCCATCTGGTTTGGGCTTAGTGGGACTATCATT
The DNA here is from genome assembly GCF_021184085.1 of Oncorhynchus gorbuscha. Classification (NCBI taxonomy): domain Eukaryota; kingdom Metazoa; phylum Chordata; class Actinopteri; order Salmoniformes; family Salmonidae; genus Oncorhynchus; species Oncorhynchus gorbuscha. The sequence goes on from NC_060178.1 coordinate 95,839,423, forward strand.
TGTTTTTCAACAGGAAAATGAACCAACACACCTCCAGGCTGTGTAAGGGCCAATATACCAAGAAGGAGAGTGATGGAAATTCTACAACCACCTAAAAGGAAGTGATTCCCAAACCTTCCATCACAAAGCAATCACCTACAGAGAGATGAACTTGAAGAAGAGTCCCCTAAGCAAGCTGGTCCTGGGGCTCTGTTCACAATAATACCCCACAGAGCACCAGGACAGCAACACAATTAGATCGATTCCAAATCACCAGAAACAAAAAGACAAATATTTACGTATTGGAAAGAGTTAACAAAACAACAGAGCAAACTAGAATGCTATTTGGCCCTAAACAGAGAGTACAGAGTGGCAGAAAACCTGACCACTGTGACTGACCCAAAATTAAGAAAAGCTTTGACTATGTACAGACTCAGTGAGCATAGCCTTGCTATTGAGAAAGGTCGCCGTAGGCAGACCTGGCTCTCAAGAGAAGACAGGATATGTGCATACTGCCCACAAAATGAGTTGGAAACTGAGCTGCACTTCCTAACCTCCTACCAAATATATGACCATATTAGAGACACATATTTCCCTCAGATTAGACAGACCCACAAAGAATTCAAAAACAAATCCAATTTTGATAAACACTAATATGTATTGTGTGAAATACCACAGTATGCCATCCCAGCAGCTAGATTTGTGACCTGTTTCCACAAGAAAAGGGCAACCAGTAAAGATCAAACCTGTAAATAATTTACAACCAATGTTATGTTTATTTATTTTCCTTTTTGCGCTTGAAATATTTGCACAAGGTTATAACACTGTATATAGACATATGACGTTTGAAATGTCTCTATTATTTTAGAACTTCTGTGAGTGTAATATTTACTGTGTACTTTTTATTGTTTTCTTCACTTTTGTTTATCCATTTAATTCGCTTTGGCAATGTAAACATATGTTTCCCATGTCAATAAAGCCCATTGTCATGTTTTGTCATTGATTATCATGCCTTGTCCCTGTTCTTCTCCTTCTATTCGTTTCCCTCTGCTGGTCTTATTAGGTTCTTTCCCTCTTTCTATCCCTCTCTCTCCCCCTCCCTCTCTCACTCTCCCGCTCTCTCTTCTCTCTATCGTTCCGTTCCTGCTCCCAGCTGTTCCTATTCCCCTAATCAATCATTTAGTCTTCCCACACCTGTTCCCGATCCTTTTCCCTGATTAGAGTCCCTATTTCTCTCCTTGTTATTCGTTTCTGCCCTGTCGGTTCCTTGTCTAGAATTCACCGTGCTGTGTTTGTGTATCGCCCTGTCGTGTCGTGTTTTCCTCAGATGCTGCGTGGTGAGCAGGTGTCTGAGTCTGTTTGGTTCAAGTGCCTTCCCGAGGCAACCTGCTGTTCACCTGCTGTTCAAGATCGAGTCTCCAGTTTGTCCTCGTCATTTCGAGTGAAAGTTGTGTTTTTTGATTGTATTTACTTTACTGGATTAAAGACTCTGTTTTCGCCAAGTCGCTTTTGGGTCCTCTTTCACCTGCATGACAGAAGGAACCGACCAAGGAATGGACCCAGCGACTTCAGACGCTCGTTACACTGCCGTCGAGATCCAAGGAGCCATGCTCGGCAGACACGAGCAGGAATTGTCTGCTGCTCGCCATGCCGTGGAGAACCTGGCCGCTCAGGTTTCCGACCTCTCTGGACAGTTCCAGAGTCTTCGTCTCGTGCCACCTGTTACTTCCTGGCCTGCCGAGCCTCCAGAACCTAGGGTTAATAACCCACCTTGCTACTCCGGGCAGCCCACTGAGTGCCGCTCCTTTCTCACGCAGTGTGAGATTGTGTTCTCTCTCCAACCCAACACATACTCTAGAGAGAGAGCTCGGGTTGCTTACGTCATTTCACTCCTTACTGGCCGGGCTCGAGAATGGGGCACAGCTATCTGGGAGGCAAGGGCTGATTGCTCTAACAACTACCAGAACTTTAAAGAGGAGATGATTCGGGTTTTTGACCGTTCAGTTTTTGGTAGGGAGGCTTCTAGGGCCCTGGCTTCCCTATGCCAAGGTGAACGGTCCATAACGGATTATTCTATTGAGTTTCGCACTCCTGCTGCCTCTAGTGAGTGGAACGAGCCGGCGCTGCTCGCTCGTTTTCTGGAGGGACTCCACGCAGTGGTTAAGGATGAGATTCTCTCCCGGGAGGTTCCTTCAGATGTGGACTCTTTGATTGCTCTCGCCATCCACATAGAACGACGGGTAGATCTTCGTCACCGGGCTCGTGGAAGAGAGCTCGCATCAACGGTGTTTCCCTGCTCCGCATCGCAACCATCTCCCTCCTCTGGCTCAGAGACTGAGCCCATGCAGCTGGGAGGGATTCGCATCTCGACTAAGGAGAGAGAACGGAGGATCACCAACCGCCTGTGCCTCTATTGCGGAGTTGCTGGACATTTTGTTAATTCATGTCCAGTAAAGCCAGAGCTCATCTGTAAGCGGAGGGCTACAGGTGAGCGCAACTACTCAAGTCTCTCCATCAAAATCCTGTACTACTTTGTCGGTCCATCTACGCTGGACCGGTTCGGGTGCTACATGTAGTGCCTTGATAGACTCTGGGGCTGAGGGTTGTTTCATGGACGAAGCATGGGTTCGGAAACATGACATTCCTTTCAGAGAGTTAGAGAAGCCTACGCCCATGTTCGCCTTAGATGGTAGTCATCTTCCCAGTATCAGATGTGAGACACTACCTTTAACCCTCACAGTATCTGGTAACCACAGTGAGACTATTTCTTTTTTGATTTTTCGTTCACTGTTTACACCTGTTGTTTTGGGTCATCCCTGGCTAGTATGTCATAATCCTTCTATTAATTGGTCTAGTAATTCTATCCTATCCTGGAACGTTTCTTGTCATGTGAAGTGTTTAATGTCTGCCATCCCTCCCGTTTCTTCTGTCCCTACTTCTCAGGAGGAACCTGGCGATTTGACAGGAGTGCCGGAGGAATATCATGATTTGCGCACGGTCTTCAGTCGGTCCCGAGCCAACTCCCTTCCTCCTCACCGGTCGTATGATTGTAGTATTGATCTCCTTCCGGGGACCACTCCTCCTCGGGGTAGACTATACTCTCTGTCGGCTCCCGAACGTAAGGCTCTCGAGGATTATTTGTCTGTGTCTCTTGACGCCGGTACCATAGTGCCTTCTTCCTCTCCGGCCGGGGCGGGGTTCTTTTTGTTAAGAAGAAGGACGGTACTCTGCGCCCCTGCGTGGATTATCGAGGCTGAATGACATAACGGTTAAGAATCGTTATCCGCTTCCCCTTATGTCATCAGCCTTCGAGATTCTGCAGGAGCCAGGTGCTTTACTAAGTTGGACCTTCGTAACGCTTACCATCTCGTGCGCATCAGAGAGGGGGACGAATGGAAAACGGCGTTTAACACTCCGTTAGGGCATTTTGAGTACCGGGTTCTGCCGTTTGGTCTCGCCAATGCGCCAGCTGTTTTTCAGGCATTAGTTAATGATGTTCTGAGAGACATGCTGAACATCTTTGTTTTTGTCTATCTTGACGATATCCTGATTTTTTCTCCGTCACTCGAGATTCATGTTCAGCACGTTCGACGTGTTCTACAGCGCCTTTTAGAGAATTGTCTCTACGTAAAGGCTGAGAAGTGCTCTTTTCATGTCTCCTCCGTTACTTTTCTCGGTTCCGTTATTTCCGCTGAAGGCATTCAGATGGATTCCGCTAAGGTCCAAGCTGTCAGTGATTGGCCCGTTCCAAGGTCACGTGTCGAGTTGCAGCGCTTTTTAGGTTTCGCTAATTTCTATCGGCGTTTCATTCGTAATTTCGGTCAAGTTGCTGCCCCTCTCACAGCTCTTACTTCTGTCAAGACGTGTTTTAAGTGGTCCGGTTCCGCCCAGGGAGCTTTTGATCTTCTAAAAGAACGTTTTACGTCCGCTCCTATCCTCGTTACTCCTGACGTCACTAGACAATTCATTGTCGAGGTTGACGCTTCAGAGGTAGGCGTGGGAGCCATTCTATCCCAGCGCTTCCAGTCTGACGATAAGGTTCATCCTTGCGCTTATTTTTCTCATCGCCTGTCGCCATCTGAGCGCAACTATGATGTGGGTAACCGTGAACTGCTCGCCATCCGCTTAGCCCTAGGCGAATGGCGACAGTGGTTGGAGGGGGCGACCGTTCCTTTTGTCGTTTGGACAGACCATACAAACCTTGAGTACATCCGTTCTGCCAAACGACTTAATGCCCGTCAAGCTCGTTGGGCGTTGTTTTTCGCTCGTTTCGAGTTTGTGATTTCTTACCGTCCGGGTAGCAAGAACACCAAGCCTGATGCCTTATCCCGTCTGTTTAGTTCTTCTGTGGCTTCTACTGATCCCGAGGGATTCTTCCTTATGGGCGTGTTGTCGGGTTAACAGTCTGGGGAATTGAAAGACAGGTTAAGCAAGCACTCACGCACACTGCGTCGCCGCGCGCTTGTCCTAGTAACCTCCTTTTCGTTCCTGTTTCCACTCGTCTGGCTGTTCTTCAGTGGGCTCACTCTGCCAAGTTAGCTGGTCATCCCGGTGTTCGAGGCACTCTTGCGTCTATTCGCCAGCGCTTTTGGTGGCCGACTCAGGAGCGTGACACGCGCCGTTTCGTGGCTGCTTGTTCGGACTGCGCGCAGACTAAGTCGGGTAACTCTCCTCCTGCCGGTCGTCTCAGACCGCTCCCCATTCCTTCTCGACCATGGTCTCACATCGCCCTAGACTTCATTACCGGTCTGCCTTTGTCTGCGGGGAAGACTGTGATTCTTACGGTTGTCGATAGGTTCTCTAAGGCGGCACATTTCATTCCCCTCGCTAAACTTCCTTCCGCTAAGGAGACGGCACAAATCATTATCGAGAATGTATTCAGAATTCATGGCCTCCCGTTAGACGCCGTTTCAGACAGAGGCCCGCAATTCACGTCACAGTTTTGGAGGGAGTTCTGTCGTTTGATTGGTGCGTCCGTCAGTCTCTCTTCCGGGTTTCATCCCCAGTCTAATGGTCAAGCAGAGAGGGCCAATCAGACGATTGGTCGCATACTACGCAGCCTTTCTTTCAGAAACCCTGCGTCTTGGGCAGAACAGCTCCCCTGGGCAGAATACGCTCACAATTCGCTTCCTTCGTCTGCTACCGGGTTATCTCCGTTTCAGAGTAGTCTGGGTTACCAGCCTCCTCTGTTCTCATCCCAGCTTGCCGAGTCCAGCGTTCCCTCCGCTCAAGCGTTTGTCCAACGTTGTGAGCGCACCTGGAGGAGGGTGAGGTCTGCACTTTGCCGTTACAGGGCACAGACTGTGAGAGCCGCCAATAAACGCAGGATTAAGAGTCCAAGGTATTGTTGCGGCCAGAGAGTGTGGCTTTCCACTCGCAACCTTCCTCTTACGACAGCTTCTCGTAAGTTGACTCCGCGGTTCATTGGTCCATTCCGTGTCTCCCAGGTCGTCAATCCTGTCGCTGTGCGACTGCTTCTTCCGCGACATCTTCGTCGCGTCCATCCTGTCTTCCATGTCTCCTGTGTCAAGCCCTTTCTTCGCACTCCCGTTCGTCTTCCCTCCCCCTCCCGTCCTTGTCGAGAGCGCACCTATTTACAAGGTACATAAGATCATGGACATGCGTTCTCGGGGACGGGGTCACCAATACTTAGTGGATTGGGAGGGTTACGGTCCTGAGGAGAGGAGTTGGGTTCCGTCTCGGGACGTGCTGGACCGTTCACTCATTGATGATTTCCTCCGTTGCCGCCAGGATTCCTCCTCGAGTGCGCCAGGAGGCGCTCGGTGAGTGGGGGGTACTGTCATGTTTTGTCATTGATTATCATGCCTTGTCCCTGTTCTTCTCCTTCTATTCGTTTCCCTCTGCTGGTCTTATTAGGTTCTTTCCCTCTTTCTATCCCTCTCTCTCCCCCTCCCTCTCTCACTCTCCCGCTCTCTCTTCTCTCTATCGTTCCGTTCCTGCTCCCAGCTGTTCCTATTCCCCTAATCAATCATTTAGTCTTCCCACACCTGTTCCCGATCCTTTTCCCTGATTAGAGTCCCTATTTCTCTCCTTGTTATTCGTTTCTGCCCTGTCGGTTCCTTGTCTAGAATTCACCGTGCTGTGTTTGTGTATCGCCCTGTCGTGTCGTGTTTTCCTCAGATGCTGCGTGGTGAGCAGGTGTCTGAGTCTGTTTGGTTCAAGTGCCTTCCCGAGGCAACCTGCTGTTCACCTGCTGTTCAAGATCGAGTCTCCAGTTTGTCCTCGTCATTTCGAGTGAAAGTTGTGTTTTTTGATTGTATTTACTTTACTGGATTAAAGACTCTGTTTTCGCCAAGTCGCTTTTGGGTCCTCTTTCACCTGCATGACACCCATTGAATTTAATTGAGAGAGAGAGAGAGAGAGAGAGAGAGAGAGAGAGAGAGAGAGAGAGAGAGAGAGAGAGAGAGAGAGAGAGAGGAGATAGAAGCGGTTGACAGATAACAACTCGACTGGAAAATAAGGCAGGTAGTGTACGAATGCATGTTGACTTTAACGATGATTGATTTATTACTGATGTCTGATGAGTATGTATGAAATTCTAACAGGTCACATGAACTGTTTTTTTCTGTAGTTGAGCTCTGTAGAACTTCAATTTCCATCCTTTAGTCTTAATTGGTCCATAGTTCACGTTCCATTCCCGCAATCCCTCGTTACAAAACAGCACATTTCAAAAGCATCAGTCTTTAGTACAGTAAATGGGTGCCTCGCTTGGCTTGCTGATTGGTGAGGAATTCTGAGTAGTTTTTTAGATGTGATGTGTGATGGAGGCCAGGTGTAATTATCATGTATTGTGTATTCCCATACTGAGAGACAGCCATAGAGACAGGAAAAAAGCTGTGGATCTATAGTCATCCATATTCTGTCCTTTCCACTAGGTTGTGTTTCTGCCAGGCTCTGTGAGGCGTCCTTATGACAGCCTGGGAGTATGTTGTGTGTGTTGCACAGGAGGTTGGTGGTACCTTAATTGGGGAGGACGGGCTCGTGGTATTGGCTGAATCGCAATAAGTGGAATGGTATCAAATACATCAAACAAATGTTTTCCATGTTGGTGGCTGGAGTGTGTTTATTTGTGTGTTGGTGGGCTGGAGTGTGTTTCTAGGTGTGTTGGTGGGCTGGAGTATATTTCGACATGTGTTGGTGGGATGGAGTGTGTTTCTACGTGCGTTGGTGGGCTGGAGTGTGTTTCTAGGTGTGTTGGTGGGCTGGAGTGTGTTTCTACGTGCGTTGGTGGGCTGGAGTGTGTTTCGACATGTGTTGGTGGGCTGGAGTGTGTTTCTACGTGCGTTGGTGGGCTGGAGTGTGTTTCGACATGTGTTGGTGGGCTGGAGTGTGTTTCTACGTGCGTTGGTGGGCTGGAGTGTGTTTCTACGTGCGTTGGTGGGCTGGAGTGTGTTTCTACATGCGTTGGTGGGCTGGAGTGTGTTTCTACATGTGTTGGTGGGATGGAGTGTGTTTCTACATGTGTTGGTGGGATGGAGTGTGTTTCTACGTGCGTTGGTGGGCTGGAGTGTGTTTCTACATGTGTTGGTGGGCTGGAGTGTGTTTCTACGTGCGTTGGTGGGCTGGAGTGTGTTTCTACGTGTGTTGGTGGGCCGAAGTGTGCCTGACTGTCTGGCTAGCAGTAGAGGATAATGGGAGGTTCCTGACCTCTGTAAGGTATGCGGACAGTGAGTGATATGGGTCAGTTAAAGTTAGGTGGCAGTTAAGGTTAGGGGTCAGTTAAGGTTAGGGGTCAGGTTGGGTTATGGGGGTCAGTTAGGGTTAGGAGCCAGTTAGGGTTAGGGGTAAGTTAGTGTGTGTGCTTTTGAGGATGCCCAACAAAGAAACCAACCATGACTTCTGCATCTCTTTCATAGTCAGTCTGGGGGAAGATGTTATTATGGTTCCAAGCCAAAACAGCAGTGTCTGTCTCTTAGGATTGTTTGTAACTATTGCCCTTAGGATAATGGAATGCGTCCCAATTGGCACACAATCCCCATTATGGTGCACTACTGGTCAAAAGTAGTGGACTATAAAGGGAAGAGGGTGCCATTCGGGATGCAACCATGGTGATTAGTAGGGAAACAAAATGGGGTGTTTCATGCCTCCTGTAGTTCTCAGAGAATAGATGATCATAACACCTACAGACAAAGGAAGATGGCATGATAGAGAGAAAGAGAGAGATGGGATTATTTTGTGTACATGTAATAGCACAGTGTAGTTTTACATCTGGTTGTTGAACACTTTTCAACCATTCATGTCATGTTTTGTCATATATTGTCATGTCTTGTCCCTGTGCTTTCTCTTCTATTCGTTTCCCCCTGCTGGTCTTATTAGGTTTCTTTCCCTCTCTCTCTCTATCCCTCTCTCTCTATCCCTCTCTCTCTCTATCGTTTCGTTCCTGCTCCCAGCTGTTCCTCATTCTCCTAACTACCTCGTTTACTCTTTCACACCTGTCCCCTATTTTGCCCTCTGATTAAGTCCCTATTTCTCTCTCTGTTTCTGCTTCTGTCCTTGTCGGATCCTTGTTTGATGTTTGCTGTACTGTGTTCTTGTTCCGTCCTGTCGTGTTTTTGCCTTCATCAGATGCTGCGTGTGAGCAGGTGTCTCTATCAGCTACGGCCTGCGCCTACCCGAAGCGACCTGCAGTCTGTGGCCGCTTCTCCTGTCCTTCCCCTCTACAGACTAGAGGATTTCTGTTATTCCCCGTTTGGACATTTTCTGTTAAGGATTCAGGATTTGTCGTTTTCTGTTTTGGACATGAATAAACTCTGTTTCTGTTAAGTCGCTTTTGGGTCCTCACTCACCTGCATAACAGAAGGATCCGACCAAGAATGGACCCAGCGACTACGGATTCTCTCTACTCTGCTGTCGAGTTCCAGGGAGCGATGCTAGGCAGACACGAACCGGAATTGTCTGCTGCTCGACATGCCGTTGAGACCCTGGCCGCCCAAGTCTCCGGCCTCTCGGAGGAGATTCACAATCTCCGCCTCGATCCACCGGTTACCTCCTGGGCTTCCGGGTCTCCGGAGCCCAGAATTAATAACCCACCGTGCTACTCTGGGGAGCCCACTGAATGTCGCTCGTTCCTTACCCAGTGTGATATAGTGTTCTCTCTCCAGCCCCACACGTACTCCAGGGGTATTGCTCGTATCGCCTACGTCATATCTCTCCTTACTGGACGGGCTCGGGAGTGGGGCACGGCTATCTGGGAGGCAAGGGCTGAGTGTACTAACCAGTATCAGAACTTTAAGGAGGAGATGATACGGGTTTTTGATCGTTCTGTTTTTGGGAAAGAAGCTTCCTGGTCCCTGTCTTCCCTATGTCAAGGTAATCGATCCATAACGGATTACTCTATAGAGTTTCGCACTCTTGCTGCCTCCAGTAACTGGAACGAGCAGGCGTTGCTCGCTCGTTTTCTGGAGGGACTCCACGCTAAGGTTAAGGATGAGATTCTCTCCCGGGAGGTTCCATCCAGCGTGGATTCTTTGATTGAACTCGCTATTCGCATAGAACGACGGGTAGATCTTCGTCACCGAGCTCATGGAAGAGAGCTCGCGTTAACTGTGTCCCCCCTCTCCCCGACACGACCATCTTTCCCCACTGACTCAGGTGTTGAGCCCATGCAGCTGGGGGGTATTCGCATCTCGACTAAGGAGAGGGAACGGAGAATCACCAACCGCCTCTGTCTCTATTGCGGTTCCGCTGGTCATTTTGTCATTTCATGTCCAGTTAAAGGCCAGAGCTCATCAGTAAGCGGAGGGCTACTGATAAGCGCTACTACTCTGTCCTCTCCGTCAAGTTCCTGTACTACCTTGCCGGTCCATCTACGCTGGACCGGTTCGGCAGCTTCCTGCAGTGCATTAATAGACTCTGGGGCGGAGGGCTGTTTTATGGACGAAGCCTGGGCTCGGGAACATGACATTCCTCTCAGACAGTTAGGGGAGCCCACGGTCATGTTCGCCTTGGATGGTAGTCCTCTCCCCAGTATATTATGTGAAACACTACCTTTAACCCTCACAGTATCTGGTAACCATAGTGAGACCATTTCTTTTTTGATTTTTCGTTCACCTTTTACACCTGTTGTTTTGGGTCATCCCTGGCTAGTGTGTCATAATCCTTCTTTTGATTGGTCTAGTAATTCTATCCTTTCCTGGAACGTTTCTTGTCATGTGAAATGTTTAATGTCTGCTATTCCTCCTGTTTCTTCTGCCCCCTCTTTACAGGAGGAGCCTGGTGATTTGACAGGAGTGCCGGAGGAATATCATGATCTGCGCACGGTCTTCAGTCGGTCCAGAGACACCTCCCTTCCTCCTCACCGGTCGTATGATTGTTGTACTGATCTCCTCAAGAAGCGTTTTGCATCCGCTCCTATCCTTGTTACACCTGACGTCACTAAACAGTTCATTGTCGAGGTAGACGCGTCAGAGGTGGGCGTGGTAGCCATTCTGTCCCAGCGCTCCCATACTGACGATAAGGTCCATCCTTGCGCGTATTTTTCTCATCGCCTGTCGCCATCGGAACGTAACTATGATGTGGCTAACCGCGAACTGCTCGCCATCCGTTTAGCCCTAGGCGAATGGCGACAGTGGTTGGAGGGGGCGACCGTTCCTTTTGTCGTTTGGACTGACCATAAGAACCTTGAGTACATCCGTTCTGCCAAACGACTTAATGCGCGTCAGGCTCGTTGGGCGCTGTATTTCGCTCATTTCGAGTTCGTTATTTCTTATCGTCCGGGCACTAAGAACACCAAGCCTGATGCTTTATCCCGTCTCTTCAGTTCTTCTGTAGCCTCTACCGACCCGAGGGATTCTCCCTGAAGGGCGTGTTGTCGGGTTGACTGTCTGGGGATTGAGAGACAGGTAAAGCAAGCACTCACTCACACTCCGTCGCCGCGCGCTTGTCCTAGTAATCTTCTTTTCGTTCCCGTTTCTACTCGTCTGGCCGTTCTTCAGTGGGCTCACTCTGCCCAGTTAGCTGGCCACCCCGGCGTTCGGGGTACGCTTGCTTCTATTCGCCAGCGTTTTGGTGGCCTACTCAGGAGCGTGACACGCGCCGTTTCGTGGCTGCTTGTTCGGACTGCGCGCAGACTAAGTCCGGTAACTCTCTTCCTGCTTCTGCTCCTGCCCTTGCTGTGTCTCAGTCTGTCCCCAGCCACCGCTTCTCTCCTGGTCCTGTTCCTGCACTTGCTGTGTCTCAGTCTGTCCACAGCCACCGCCTCTCTCCTGTTCCAGGTCTTAGCCTTGCTGTGTCTCAGTCTGTCCCTAGTTGTTACTCTCCTGGCCTGTTTGGTCCTGATTGCTCTAACGCTTACAGTTCTCTACCCGTGTCTCATTTTTATAAGAGTTATTACACTAGATTCCCTCTTCATCGTTTCCCGTTACGGTCCTGAGGAGAGGAGTTGGGTTCTTTCTCGGGACGTGCTGGACCGTTCGTTGATCAATGATTTCCTCCGTTGCCGCCAGGGTTCCTCCTCGAGTGCGCCAGGAGGCTCTCGGTGAGTGGGGGGGTACTGTCATGTTTTGTCATATATTGTCATGTCTTGTCCCTGTGCTTTCTCTTCTATTCGTTTCCCCCTGCTGGTCTTATTAGGTTTCTTTCCCTCTCTCTCTATCCCTCTCTCTCTATCCCTCTCTCTCTCTATCGTTTCGTTCCTGCTCCCAGCTGTTCCTCATTCTCCTAACTACCTCGTTTACTCTTTCACACCTGTCCCCTATTTTGCCCTCTGATTAAGTCCCTATTTCTCTCTCTGTTTCTGCTTCTGTCCTTGTCGGATCCTTGTTTGATGTTTGCTGTACTGTGTTCTTGTTCCGTCCTGTCGTGTTTTTGCCTTCATCAGATGCTGCGTGTGAGCAGGTGTCTCTGTCAGCTACGGCCTGCAACCTACCCGAAGCGACCTGCAGTCTGTGGCCGCTTCTCCTGTCCTTCCCCTCTACAGACTAGAGGATTTCTGTTATTCCCCGTTTGGACATTTTCTGTTAAGGATTCAGGATTTGTCGTTTTCTGTTTTGGACTTGAATAAACTCTGTTTCTGTTAAGTCGCTTTTGGGTCCTCACTCATCTGCATAACAATTCATTGTGGTGTTTCACAAAGTAAAAGGTAGACAAGACTCGCGAACAGACACGAATAAGGAAAAATACATTCGGTGTTGTCGTGTCTTTGGTTATGCCGGATTAAGTGATATGACATGCTATTCTACAAAAGAATTTATCTGTAATTAATATTTCCTGATTAAGATAATCAGGTAAATGTAATTAACTAGAAAGTCGGGGGGCACCACAAAATAATGTTTATAGAGCTGTTATCTTCCGAATAAACTCTTAAAGACCTAGTAATCTTTTACATCAGTAGCAGCCAATATTTAATCATCCCTTTATTCAGTCTCATCTGAAAGTTGTAAATTCTTGGTTATCTTCACGAACTCTGGCTAACAAGTTGAATCAGCAATACAACATTTTTTTCATTATTTATTTACTAAATACCTAAATGATCACACAAAATTACATCCACATAGAATGGATTATACATTGATTACAAATTATGTCATAAAGGAAACCGTCCCTAGCGGACGGAACAGGTATGACGGCTAGTTACACTAAGAAAGGGGGTTGGGTTTTGAATGAAAGAGTGGGAAGACTGAAGAACAAAAATATTTTGTGTCTCTATCGAGCCGAAGGCAGCTATGCTATCGTAAATAGAGTATCCTATGTATTCTAAATAACCGGCCATTTGATAAAGGAAAATGCAATAAATATTTATTCTGAGCTGCGCTTTGATCGGTTGGTCGTAGATGAAAGGCCGGGTTGTCCTTTGAAGAATGTCTGGTGGTAAAACAGTTACTTGGTAGTACCGGTGTAGTGTGGTAGAAAGTATACTTTGTCCGTCCTTTCCTAGCCCACGTTTACAGCTGCTGTTGCTAACGCAACGTCTAGGTGGTATCACTTTAGTGGATAAGAGTTCAAAGATCATAACAAGTTGCCATGCTGTATGCTCATGCTATATTCTGGCTGTTAGAGTCGGAATTCATCCTTCAACGTGTAGGTCGTCACCAAGTTGAGATTCGATGCTAACTTTGTTAGGTTCTTGTTGTTCAACCAGAGCTCACGCTGAGGTTGGCTTAGTTCTGTAGGTGATCTTGTCCTTTTAGCTTCTATAGGGTAGGGGGCAGCATTGGGAATTTTGGATGAAAAGCTTGCCCAAATTAAACTGCCTGCTACACTGCCATAAAAGCTAGAATATGCATATAATTTATAGATTAGGATAGAAAACACTCTGAAGTTTCTAAAACTGTTTGAATGATGTCTGTGAATATAACAGAACCCATATGGCGGGCAAAAACCTGAGAAAAAAATCCAACCAGGAAGTGGGAAATCTGAGGTTTGTAGTTTTTCGACTCTTGCCCTATCGAATACACAGTATCTATGGGGTCATGTTGCACTTCCTAAGGCTTCCACTAGATGTCAACAGTCTTTAGAACCTTGTTTGATGCTTCTACTGTGATGGGGGGGCGAATGAGAGAGAAATGAATCTGAGCTCTGGCAACAGCCACGAGCTCAGTCTCGCACGTTCACGTGAGAGCGACCTGCATTCCATTGCATTTCTGAAGACAAAGGAATTCTCCGGTTGGTACAATATTGAAGATTTTTTTGTTTAAAAAAATCCTAAATGATTCTATCCATCGTTTGACATGTTTCTACAGACTAACGGAACTTTTGGACTTTGTCTGCTCGTGCGTCATGAAGTTGGATTACTGGGCTGAACGGGTTAACAACAAGAAGGAATTTGGACATAAATTATGGACATTATCGAACAAAACAAACATTGATTGTGGAACTGGGATTCCTGGTACTGCATTCTGATGAAGATCATCAAAGGTAAGTTAATATTTATAATGCTATTTATGACTTGTGTTGACTCCAACATGTCGGATATCAATTTGGCTTGATTTGTCGTCTGAGCGCCTTACTCAGATTATTGCATGGTTTGCTTTTTACGTAAAGTTTTTTTTAAATCTGACAGCTGTTGCATTAAGGAGAAGAATACCTTTAATTCTGTGAATCACACTTGTATCGTTTATCAATGTTTATTAGGAGTATTTCTGTAAATTGATGTGGCTCTCTGCAAAATCACCGGATGTTTTGGAACTACTGAACATAATGCGCCAATGTAAACTCTGATTTTTGGATATAAATATAATCTTTACTGAACAAAACATACATGTATTGTGTAACATGAAGGTTAGTGATTAATTTGATCTATATTTCTGCTTTTTGTGACCCCTCTCTTTGGCTGGAAAGTGTCTGTGTTTTTCTGTGACTTGGCTCTGACCTAACATAATCGTTTGGTTTGCTTTCGTCGTAAAACCTTTTTGAAATCGGAAACTGTGACTGGATTTACAGCAAGTGGATCTTTAAAATGATGTAAAATACATGTATGTTTGAGGAATTTTAATTATTGGATTTCTGTAGTTGTCCCACGTACCGTAGAGAGGTTAAGAAGCTAAAATTACATTTAATCTTTTCACAAATAGTTTCATATGTAAACATTTAAAATTGCACAACAATTCCATGTGAATGTGGAAACTAGAATGTGTCGACATTCCAAGATTCAGTTTATGTCATCCTGTCATTGGTAGTAATGTCTCAGACAACAACTGATCAGAGATCAAATTCATTAAGTACCAACACATATTTTCACCTGGTTGGATTACCGAAATATGGTTCCGTTTCCCACCTTTTGATGTTTCATGACTCTCTATGTTAACAAGAGTCAATTCTATATAGTAGAGAGAGAGAAAAAAGGAGAAAGCTATTTATAGGGATCATAAACCTAACCCCAACAGGCCAACGTCATGACAGTGTCCTGTGGTATTCAACGGAAATATACTGGATATTTTTGGGTTGATTCATTCATTTAGAAACACAAATGCTAAAATATGTATGACATGCAAAATTTAGTGGTATAGTAGGATGTTTGCATAATTTAGTGGTATAATAGGACATTTGCTTAATTTAGTGGTATAGTAGGATATTTGTATAATTTACTGGTATAGTAGGATGTTTCTATAATGAAGTGGTATAGTAGGATGTTTGCATAGTTTAGTGGTATAGTGGGATGTTTGCATAGTTTCGTGGAATAGTAAAGTGTTTGTACAATTTAGTGGTAGAGTAGGATATTTGTGTAATTTCGTGATATGATATGGTAGTATGTTAGTATAATTTAGTTGTATGGTATGTTGTTTGTCTAATTCAGTGGTATAGGAAGATGTTTGTATAATTTAGTGGTACAGTAGGATGTTTGTATAATTTTCATAATTTAGTGGTATTGTAGAATGATGGTATATTTTAGAGGTATAATAGCATGTTAGCATAATTTAGCGGTATAGCAGAATTCTTGTATAACTTAGTGGTTTTTGTATGTTGTTTGTATAATTCAGTGATATGGTAGGATGTTTGCCAAATTCAGTGGTAAAGTAGGACGTGAGTATAATTTAGTTGTATAGTAGATTTTGCAGGGGTGGCAGGGTAGCCTAGTGGTTAGAGCGTTGGACTAGTAACCAAAAGGTCGCAAGTTTGACTCCCTGAGCTGACAAGGTAAAAATCTATCATTCTGCCCCTGAACAGGCAGAGTTAACCCACTGTTTCAAGGCCGTCATTGAAAATAAGAATTTGTTCTTAACTGACTTGCCTAGTAAAATAAAGGTAAAATATATATATGCTAAATGACGTAAATGTAATATATTTTTAAATGTAGTGGAGTAGTAGGATGTTTGTATAATTTAGTGATATTGTAGGATGTTTGAAAAATTCTGTGTTTTAGTTAAATGTTAGTATAATTTAGTGATGCATACCAGGATTTTTAAGTAACTTAGTTGTATAGCAGGATTTTTGTATAATTTGGTGATTTTGTAGTATGTTTGTATAATTTAGTTGTAGGATTTGTGTTGGTTGATTGCATCATTTAGTGGTACGGTGGGATGTTTGTGTAATTTAATGGTATAGAAGAATGCTTGCACAATTTAGTGGTATAGTAGGAAGTTTTTATAATTTAGTGGAATAGTAGGATGTTTGAATAATTTAGTTGTAGAGCAGGATGTCTGAATAATTTAGTGGAATAGTAGGATATTTGTTGTTTGAAAATATTTATTGGTATAGTAGTGTGTTTGAAGGTAGATTGCATTATTTAGTGGTACAGTGGATGTTTGCATCATTTAGAAGTATAGCAGGATGTTTAAAGTTTGATTGTATAATTCAGCGATATGGTAGGATGTTGGTATAATTTAGTGGTATAGAAGAATGCTTGCACAATTTAATGGTATTGTTGGAAGTTTGTGAAATTTAGTGGAATAGTGTAATGGATCTCGTCCTCCTCTTCTAGTACTAATACTAAACCATACTAAAACAAATATATAATAACAGAACTAAGGTCAGAACGTGACAAATAGTAGGATATTTGTTGGTTGATTGCATAATTTAGTGGTGTAATAAAGATAATTGATTGCATAATGTAGTAGTATTGTAGGTTGTTTGCATAATTTAGTGGTACAGTTGGATGTTTGTTGGTTGATTGCATTATTTAGTAGTATAGTAGAATTTTGGAACAATTTAGTGGTAAAGTAGGATGTTTGTATAATTTAGCAGTGTAATAGTGTGTTTGTATTATTTAGTTGATTAGTGGGATGTTTGTATAATTTAGATGCATAGTAGCGACCGGAAACATGGACAAATACAAATAGTGTTGCTATTCCCTCCGCAAGGAATCAAACAAGATCATTTTCAGTATAGAGACAAAGTAGAGTCGCAATTCAACACGAGACATATGTGGCATGTTCTACAGTCAGTCACGGATTACAAAAAGATAACTAGCCCCGTCTCAGACAAAGACGTCTTGCTCCCAGACAAACTAAACAACTTCTTTACTCGCTTTGAGGACAGTACAGTGCCACTGACACAGCCCTCTACCAAAACCTGCGGGCTCTCCTTCACTACAGCCAACGTGAGTAAAACATTAAAGTTGTTAATCCTTGCAAGGCTGCCGGCCCAGACGGCATCCCAAGCCGCGTCCTCAGAGCATGCGGTGCAGACTGGCTGGTGTGTTTACGGATATATTCAATCAATCTCTATCCCAGTCTGCTGTTCCCACATGTTCCTGTTCTCAAAGAGAGCTAAGGTAACTGAGCTAAATGACTATGAATTACTAAGCACTCACTACCGTCATCATGAAGTGCTTTGAGAGGATCATATCACCTCCACCATAACTGACACCCTAGACCCACTCCAATGTTCTACATTTCTAGACTACCTTTTTTTTTTTGAATTTTACCCCTTTTTCGTGGTATCCAATTGTTGTAGTAGCTACTATCTTGTCTCATCGCTACAACTCCCGTACGGGCTCGGGAGAGACGAAGGTTGAAAGTCATACGTCCTCCGATACACAACCCAAACAAGCTGCACTGCTTCTTAACACAGTGCGCATCCAACCCGGAAGCCAGCCGCACCAATGCGCCGGAGGAAACACCGTGCACCTGGCCACCTTGGCTAGCGCACACTGCGCCCAGCCCGCCACAGGAGTCGCTGGTACGCGATGAGACAAGGACACCCCTACCGACCAAGTCCTCCCTAACACCGGCGACGCTAGGCCAATTGTGCGTCGCCCCACGGACCTCCCGGTCGCGGCCGGTTACGACAGAGCCTGGGCGCGAACCCAGGGACTCTGATGGTACAGCTGGCGCTGCAGTACAGCGCCACCCGGGAGGCCATTAGACTACGTTTCTAACCTTTTCCCTGCCTGTAGTGTTGCCCTTTTGGACCTGTCATGGAAATTTCCTGTATTACCAAATAATGGGAGAGCAAACCACACACAAGTCAGAGTTATATCATAAAGTCCATATTTAATTATATGAGCTTCACCATAGCCATTTTTGACTCTCAGATCAATTCAGTGTCTATAAATGAATTCTCTGAGAGTGCTTACAAAACGGTTCTTAGTATCATTTATAGCCAAGACACACCCATCTCAACATGACGAATAACAGATGTTACGAACATTACACAAAGAACCTTTTACTTGAAAGAGGAGTATCCCATAGCTAGATAGTATTAGCTATAAATTATTGTTCAGTTTGGTCTCCTAAACGGAGTTCCTATCTCGTTCTGGGTACCACTTAGGACCAAAACATTACCTCACCCAAAAGACAGTGAGCCTCTTAAGTCATATACTATATCAAGATAAGGGCAACCTCAGAGGGGACAGAATATTTACAGACACATTCCCATAAGAAGACAAGCCTCCATTCTGTCCTCCTCCCCTTCTGATATTCTTCATAACATCACATGGTTTAACAGATACATTGACATATGAAGACAAGCCTGACCTCTCCCCTCTCTGGGCCCCAAATTACTAAGCCCTAGCAGAGAAGGAATAACTGCAAACTGCAAACAGTATAGTCCAAAAGAAGACATTTTAATGACATATCTCACCATAAGCATTATTATATTCATAAAACACCTTATTTATGAATGTTACCTAACTAATTCTGATTCATCCCTAACAGACCCCATGTGCATGACCTTCTGCCTGCCCCTGGACCGAGCTACCTGCCTCCTCCTGTGGTCCTTTGCAATAAACACTTGCTGCGCCCTGTGCTTGAAAGCAGCTCTCTGTCTCCTCTCATGTTCATTACAGAAAACCCCCAAATTAACAGATGGATTCAGCAAAGCTGATATGTCTGGCACAACAGGAGGAATGAAATAATGAACTCTGCACTGTCTTTCGTCAGTCCATTCCTTACTTCACTGATATCAGATGCCACAGCCTCCTCTCGTTCATCTCTCCCATATCCATACCTAGTAAATACGACACCTCCCCAGGGAAATGTCAAGGATTTGTCATGCAGTGTAACCTGTAGATAGACCACCACCCCGCTGACTTCACCTCTGACAAAGACAGGGTGGACTACGTCATCTCTCTGCTCACAGTCACAGCCCTGTGGGTTGCTCAAAGTTCTGATCTGTTCTCTGAATCACGTATCTACGCCCTCCTCAAGGAGGTGCCCGATCGTTCCGTTTCAAATCATCACACCGGGGACCTGTTACATGAGTGCAACACCAGCTCTCCTTACAGTCTACCGGAGGGGTCTTAATCGGGAGTTACAGACCAAACTTGCCTGCAGAGGAGATGTAACGGACCTAAACAAAAACATCCGGATGTCCATGGCCTGCGAGTCTTCCATGCCCTTCTCTCGTCCACCACGGTCCAACAGCCCCGAAGCCATGCAACTCGGCCACGCCCCTGTCACGCCTGCCGAGAGACACTGGAGGTTACATGAAAAACTGTGCCTCTATTGGGGAGAGAGTAACCACCTACTCAAAAGCTGTCTGATTTGCCCCCCCATGAGGGGCTGACCACAACGCCTCCACTTCCGCCCGGGTAAGCCCCTCTACGTTTTTGAACATTACCAAAAGGCAGTTTGGGATCCCGGCTCTTCTTTCTGAAAATGGGGTTACTCACTTTGTGGAGGGACTAGTGGACTCGAGGGGCTGCAGGACATTTTATTGACAAACAATTGGCACAACAGTTAACCTTTTGTGACTAGGGGGCAGTATTTTCACTTTTGGAAAAATAACTTTCCCGTAGTAAACGGGATATTTTGTCAGGACAAGATGATAGAATATGCATATAATTGACAGCTTAGGATAGAAAACACTCGAAGTTTCCAAAACTGTAAAAATATTGTCTGTGAGTATAACAGAACTGATATTGCAGGCGAAAGCCTGAGAAAAATCCAATCCGGAAGTGACTCATCTTTTGAAAGCTCTTGTGTTCCAATGCGTCCCTATTGAGCAGTGAATGGGCTATCAACCAGATTACTTTTTCTCCGTATTCCCCAAGGTGTCTAAAGCAATGTGACGTAGTTTTACGCATTTATTTTGAAGAATACCCGTAAGCAGCTATATTGTACAAGTGGTCACCTGATGGCTCTCAGAGTGATTCTCGCGTAAAATACAGAGGTAGGCATTATTCCAATCAGTCCGACTGAAAAACCAATTGTCCCGGTGGATATATTATCGAATAGATATTTGAAAAACACATTGAGGATTGATTATAAACAACGTTTGCCATGTTTCTGTCGATATTATGGAGCTAATTTGGAATATCTTTCGCGTTTTCGTGACTGCAATTTCCGGGGCGATTTCTCAGCCAAACGTGAAGAACAAACGGAGCTATTTCGCCTACAAAAATAATATTTTTGGAAAAAAGGAACATTGGCTATCTAACTGGGAGTCTCGTGAGTGAAAATATCTGAAGCTCATCAAAGGTAAATGATTTAATTTGATTGGTTTTCTGATTTCCGTGACCAAGTTACCTGCTGCTAGCTGGACAAAATGCTATGCTAGGCTATCGACAAATGTACACAAATGCTTGTCTAGCTTTGGCTGTAAAGCATATTTTGAAAACCTGAGATGACACGGTGATTAACAAAAGGATGAGCCGTGTCTCAATATATTTCACTTGTGATTTTCATGAATAGGAATATTTTCTAGGAATATCTATGTCCGTTGAGTTATGCTAATTAGTGTCAATCGATGATTACACTCCCAGACCCGGGATTGGGAGTTACTACATGTTAAGGGTCAAACTAATCCCTGTTAATCCTCCCCTTTGGATTAATGCGGTGGACGGACAACCTCCCGGAACTGGTCTTGTGACTCGCTTGACCGAAAGTATCACCCTTCAGATTGGCCTCATTTAGTTAATGGTGTTGTCTTCACCTAAAACATCCCTCATCCTCGGTCACCCCTGGCTAAGCCTTCACAACTGTGCCATCTCCTGGTGGCAAGGGCAACTCCTATCATGGTCTCCCGCCTGTTTAAAGAACTGCTTCAGTCTACCCTGTCGAGCCAACTCTATAGAAGGATTGGAGTCTGCCGTTCCAACCCACATTCCACCTGTATATGCCTAGTTTCTGAGTGTCTTCAGCAAGAAAAAGCCATCTATTCTGCCTCCTCATCGCCCGGCGGACTGCGCAATCAACCTCCTTCCTGGGGCATCGCCCCATAAGGGTCAGATCTACCCCTTGTCCATCCCAGAGAATGAGGCTAAGGACATCTATATAGACAAGGCTCTCGACATGGGATTCATCCGTCCATCAACGTCTCTGGCCGATGATCTTACCATTAAGAATCGCCCTCTTCATCTGATTTCAGCCGCTCCAGAACAAGTTGGACAGGCTTCCATCTACTCCAAACTGGACCTACATAGTGCTTACAACCTGGTCCGTATCCGAAGTGGGGATGAGTGAAAGATGGCGTTCATCACCGCTAGGGGTCACTACAAATACATGGTTATGCCCTACGGTCTCTGCAATGCTCCCGCAATCTTCCAGTCCTTCACAAATTAAGTTTTCCAGGACATGATCAACCAGTTCATTGTGAATATTGACAATATCTTGATCTATTCTCACTCCCTTGCAGAACACGTACAGCCTGTGCAACAAGTCTTCCAACGGCTACAGGACCATCATCTTTATGTCAAGGCTGAGAAGAGCGCATTTCACTTTACTATGGTAACCTTCCTAGGGTTAGTGCTGATACCAGGAGGGGTCAACATGGATGAAAGCAAAGTCACGGCCGTGCTTAAAACTTTTTATGGCTTAGATCCCGCTAACGGGAGCTCATCACCCATTCCTTGTCCTTACCGACAACCTCAATTTGGAGTACTTAGGAAGTGCTAAGAGGCTCAACCCCCGACAGGCTCACTTGGCACTCTTCTTCACCTGCTTCAACTTCACTGTCACATATCTGCCCGGCAAGACAAATGTGAAGGCTGATTCCTTATCCCGTCTATTTGACACCCCTTCCTCTAACTCAGCTCCCGAGCCCATCCTCCTCCGTCTTGTGTCGTGGGACCCATACAGTGGGAAATGAAAGCAGCCATCCAAGACCCAGCACCTCCCTACACCCCTGCAGGCAAGACCTACGTTCCTGCGTTTGTCAAACCCCAACTAATACAGCGGTGCCATAACTTGCTCAGTCTTGGCCATCCCGGAATCACTGGTATGGTGTGGTATGGTTCCCAATCTGACGTAGCTGTCTACCGTTGCCTCTGATTGGGGATCATATTTAGGCAGCCTTTTCCCACCTGTTTGTTTTGTGCAGTGCCTGTGAGCACTGAATTGACGTCACATTTTGTTTGTTCTGTATTGTTTTGGTGAGTTTCATTTATTAAACATGTGGAACTCTACGCACGCTGCGCCTTGGTCCATTTATTCTACAAACGATCGTGACAATGTATGCATAATGTAGTGGTAAAGTACGCGGTGTTTGAGTTGATTGTATGATTTAGTGGTATAGTAGTATGTTTGAGAAATTTTGTGGTATAGTATGATTTTTGTTTAACTTAGTGGTATAATAGGATTTTTGTATAATTATTGATATTCTAGGTTGTTAGTATAATTTCGTTTTATAGTAAGATGTTTGTATAATTTAGTGGCATAGTAAGATGTTTGTATAATTTAGTGGCATGGTAGGATGTTTGTATAATTTAGTTGTATAGTAGGATGTTTACATAATTTAATGGTATAGTATGATGTTTGTATAATTTAGTAATATAGTACAGTGTTTGTAGGAGTTTAGCCCAGAGGATTTTTCTTCAGTCAATAAGTCAATCAGTCCCGTGTAGTGAACTCAGTCACTGGTGTTAGTTAATGATTTATTTAGTTTGCTAGCTAGCTAGTTAGTTGCTTAGCTAGCTATATAATTGGTTAGTTGGTTAGCTAGTTAGTTAGTTGGTTAGTTAGTTCCTCCACTCCTCCCAATGCTCCTTCCCTCCCTCAGCATCTCTCTCTGGGTGACACATTATGCATTAGCGGTGGAGTCATACAAAGGTGACAGGGAGCAGAGGGCACCCTTCTCTGGCAGTCTGGCCTTGAGGTGGTGGATTGTGAGCAGTGTGTGCGTTTGTGTGTGGCTGAGGGCAGCGGTGGGGGTGTTGCTTGGGCCTGTCAACGGCAACACTCTACCGGTTCAGTCAGATCGGCGCCACGGAGAACACACCTCTTCACCATCCATGTGTGCACCATGTCAACATCTTTTGTTAGCCCAGACAACTGGCCGTGACAGAGGCAGGAGGTACACACACACACACACACACACACACACACACACACACACACACACACACACACACACACACACACACACACACACACACACACACACACACACACACACACACACACACACACACACACACACACACACAGTCTTTTACAGCTAACCTTGTGGGAACACACAATTCAGTCCCATTCAAAATGTATTTTCCTAACCCTAACCCTAACCCTAACCCTAACCCTAACCCATACTCATACCCTTACCCTAATCCTAACCTTAACCCTAACCTTAACCCAAAAACCTAATCATAACCCGAACCCTAGCTCCTAACCCTAAAACTAACACTAGCTGCTTACCCTTCATGTAATTCTAACCCTAACAGTAATTCTAATCTTAACCCTAAACACCTAGAAATAGCAATTGACATTGTGAGGACAAAAAAATGTCCCCAGTTTGTCAACTGTTTTGTTTGTTTACTATTATAATGGACTAATGGTCCTCACAAGAACACACACCCACACAACATAAAAAAACACACAGACACACGGTCCTCTGTGAAACCACCATTGCAAATGTCGTGGTAATAATCCTGTTTGGGATAGGGGGCAGCATTTTCACATTTGGATGAAAAGCGTGCCCAGAGTAAACTGCCTGCTACTCAGGCACAGTTACGAATATATGCATATTATTAGTAGATTTGGATAGAAAACACTCTGAAGTTTCTAGAACTGTTTGAATGATGTCGGTGAGTATAACAGAACTCATAAATCCAACCAGGAAGTGGGAAATCTGAGGTTTGTAGTTTTTCAACTAATTGCCTATCAAATATACAGTGTCTACGGGGTCAAATTACACTTCCCAAGGCTTCCAATAGATATCAACAGTCTTTATAACCTTTTTTGATGTTTCTACTGTGAAGGAGGGGGGAATGGGACCTGAATGAGTCAGTGGTCTGTCAGAGTGGCATGAGCTGGTCAAGCGCAGAACATTATTGAAGATTTATGTTTGCGTAATGTTTGCGTGATTCTATACATCGTTTGACATGTTTCTACGAACTGTAATATGACTTTTTGTCTGAACTTCCTCCTGGACCTGCCCGCGCTCCATGAGTCATGAATTTGTGAACTGAACGCGCTAACAACAAGGAGGTATTTGGACATAAATGATGGACTTTATAGAACAAATCAAACATTTATTGTGGAACTGGGATTTTTTTTAAAATCTGACACAGCGGTTGCATTAAGGAGAAGTATGTCTCTACTTCTGTGCATAACACTTGTATCTTATATTATAGTTTATGATGGCTATTTCTGTTAATTGATGTGGCTCTCTGCAAAATCACCAGATATTTTGGAAGCAAAACATTACTGAACGTAACGCGCCAATGTAAACTGAGATTTTGTTATATAAATATGCACTTTATTGAACAAACATACATGTATTGTGTAACATGAAGTCCTATGATTTTCATCTGATGAAGATCATCAATAGTTAGTGATTAATTTGATCTCTATTTCTGCTTTTTGTGACTCCTCACTTTGAATGGAAAATAGCTGCGTGTGTTTTTGTGACTAGGTACTGACCTAACATAATCATATGTTGTGCTTTTGCTGTAAAGCCTTTTTGAAATTGGACACGATGGGTAGATTAACAAGAAGTTAAGCTTTAATTTGGTGTACTGCACTTGTAAATGTTTGAAAGTTACACATTTCTAAAAATTATTTTTGAATTTCGCGCTGCCTTTTCAGCGGAATGTTGTCGAGGCAGAACCCCTAGCCATGAGAAGATTATAACACCACCAGGCTGTCTGAAACTGTACCAAAAGGACTTTACAACTCTCAATTTACAATCCTTATACTCTTTTCCACTACCCATCCTCACATCCTCATCAGCTCCTCATTTACCCTCCTCACACCCTCTTCATCTCTCCATTTACCTTCCTCAACTCCTCATTTACACTACTCACACACTCTTCAACTATCCATTTACCCTCCTTGCACACTATTCAACTCTCAAGTGGCCATTTCATTCTCTATCCTCAGAAAAAAATTGTTGCTGAAAGCTAAAGCTATTTATTGTTACATTCCGTACCACAGGTTCTGGTTTCAGGCTTTGGTTCTTTCACCACTGGCTAGACCTTACAAGATTGATCATGGTATCTCGCTCCAAGGACTTCCTTCTGGCTAAATGCTGTTTCATGTTCATCCATTGTCTGCCTCTAGCCCTTCTAGGTGAATCATTGTCGTACAGTTACTGCTTATGGAACTCTCATCACTAAAATCTCCTCCTCTGTACTTGAGCAGTAATTTCTCCCCGGCTTAATTTATTACACTTTATAGGTTGTCGCTTCCACAAGACCATTACAGCTACACAGCAAATTGGCCAGTGTTATGTAGTGTTGATTTTTCACGGTAACTTTTCTAATGTTGAGTCATGAGTTAAATTAAATTCTGTAAATCTTAGGGGTGTAATAGAACCCCAGTGTTGGTGTAAATAACAATTATTAAGCCCTGCAGGCTCTATTGCAGGTTCATTTTTAGAACTGTTTGTTTTAATATTGTTGTTTTTGCATGTACATTGACTGATTAATTAATCACATGCTACTCAAGTATTAATAACATAAATATTTCTAAACTAATCCAATTTGTTACTTGGACTTATTGAACCCAATGGTTGTTCCAGTTTCCAGTCAGGTCCATACATTTCAAGTGTGGCATTTGTATTTGGAATCTGTTGCTGTTTACCCTCAATATGAAGTCCAAAGATCTGTCACTGCCAGTAAAGCAAGCCATCATTAGGCTTAAAAATAAAAACAAACCCATCAGAGAGATAGCAAAAGCATTAGGTGTGGCCAAATCAACGAAACAAAAAAAGAAACATCCCTTTTTCAGGACCTGTCTTTCAAAGATAATATTCAAATAACCTCACATATCTTCATTGTAAAGGGTTTAAACACTGTTTCCCATGCTTGTTCAATGAATCATAAACAAATAATGAACATGCACCTGTGGAACAGTCGTTAAGACATTACCAGCTTACAGACGGTAGGCAATTAAGGTCACAGTTATGAAAACTTAGGACACTAAAGAGGCCTTTCTACTGACTCTGAAAAACACCAAAAGAAAGATCCCCAGGGTCCCTTGTCATCTGCGTGAACGTGCCTTAGGCATGTTGCAAGGAGGCATGAGGACTGCAGATGTGGCCAGGGCAATAAATTGCAATGTCCGTACTGAGACGCCTAAGACAGCACTACAGGGAGACAGGACAGACAGCTGATTGTCCTCGCAGTGGCAGACCACATGTACCAACACCTGCACAGGATTGGTACATCCAAACATCACACCTGTGGGACAAGTACAGGATGGCAACAACAACTGCCCGAGTTACACCAGGAACACACAATCCATCCATCAGTGCTCAGACTGTCCGCAATAGGCTGAGAGACACTGGACTGAGGGCTTGTAGGCCTGTTGTAAGGCAGGCCTACAAGCTGCCTTACATATTTACTACAAGCTGCCTTTATCTTTACTCATTGATGATGTAATTTAAGGAGCTAAAAACTGTTGATTTCACAGGTTAATAAAGGAACAGAAAGGAACAATATAAACCAATACTTTTTGGGGGATAAAACCGGTTCAGAACTGTATTTTGTTGGTCGGAACGGTGGAACGGAACAAAAAACATTTAGGTTATTTTCAGAACAAAACAATTGGAAAATAATTTTGGTTGAAATCCCAGCTTTGCAAGCCATCATGTGACTTTCAGGCCTGAAAACCTTTCATTTCAGGCCACTGCACTGCGGTAAAATTATGTCCTTAATTTAAGACCTTAATAAACACTTGTTGTATTGTGTTAAATAATAAATGTATAATGATAACAATCACTTAGGATCTCACTTGGTGAAGGCCATAGGACTGAACATGGATAATTGCAGCAACCATGTCTCTGTCACTAACAAATACAGTCATGTGTGGTATCTCTACAATTCACTTGAAAGACAAGGCACTCTGAAATGTACAAATATGGCTTAACACTAATCCGTGTTTTAATTTAACAGTGAAACGTGTGGGCCCATATAGACACTGGACCCGTGTCACTTTATTTGTATTCTTCTTTCCTTTTCCTCAACCCTGTTCTTTCCTTGTGGGATGTCATGTAGAAGAATGTTGCAATCTTGTCACGTGAAAAGAAAAGCGTAGCTTTATAAAGATGTTACAATGTGAATGAACATTATGTTCGCTCAGTTGCATCAGTTTGTAAACGTAATGCGTTGATAGACTCTCACAGTAAGATCATTCAAAACACCAATGGCTGTGTGTTATGCTAAACCTTTCAAATTGAATTCTAAGTGCCTAGGTCTCCTTTATAAGACCCTAATGATTAAGGAGTGAAAGCAAGCAGAAAGCAGAATAGAAAAAGTAGAAAAGGTAAAGTAGATCAGTTACTTATAAACAAATCACATGAAACAAATGCCAATAGGCCTGTTAGCCCCCCGAGCCATCATGAAGAGGCTTTATGTACTGTACGCTATATAGCTTTCACCCTCTTCCATAAATAAAAGATACTGGGTCAGCATTACATCTCAGAGGTATGTGCTGAGGTAATGAAAAGGCGGAGTTATGAATCAAAATGCATAGAGCATTCATATGAGGGGAGAAATTAGGGAGATTCAATGTGGACAGATTGGAGATTCACTGCGGCTGTACAATGACCAAAAGATTATACAACAGTAAAGACAAGATCTGCATCCCAAATGGCACCCTATGGATCCTGGTCAAAAGCAGTGCACTATATAGAGATATGATGCCCTTTTGGATGCAGTCAAGGTTAGGCTCCCAGTCTGTATGTTCAGATCAACCATTTGTCAGCTTCCTGTTTGTGGGCCTTTTCACTTATTCCTATTCATAGTTAGAAGAGGTAAAGTAAATCAGTTACTAATAAACAAATCAGCAATTCTATGAATACAGTGCACTACTTTTGACCAGGATAAATAGGGTGCCATTTGGGATGCAGTTCAAGCAGGCAAAGTGTCAATACAGGACTAAGATCGAATCATACTACACCGGCTCCAACGCTCGGATGTGGCAGGGCTTGCAAACCATTACAGAATACAAATGGAAGCACAGCCGACAGCTGCCCTGTGATACAAGCCTACCAGACGAGCTAAACTACTGCTATGCTCGCTTCGAGGCAAATCACACTGAAACATGAATGAGAGCACCAGCTGTTCCGGACGACTGTGTGATCACACTACATTTACATTTACATTTAAGTCATTTAGCAGACACTCTTATCCAGAGCGACTTACAAATTGGTGCATTCACCTTATGACATCCAGTGGAACAGTCACTTTACAATAGTGCATCTAAATCTTAAAGGGGGGGGTGAGAAGGATTACTTATCCTATCCTAGGTATTCCTTAAAGAGGTGGGGTTTCAGGTGTCTCCGGAAGGTGGTGATTGACTCCGCTGTCCTGGCGTCGTGAGGGAGTTTGTTCCACCATTGGGGGGCCAGAGCAGCGAACAGTTTTGACTGGGCTGAGCGGGAACTGTACTTCCTCAGTGGTAGGGAGGCGAGCAGGCCAGAGGTGGATGAACGCAGTGCCCTTGTTTGGGTGTAGGGCCTGATCAGAGCCTGGAGGTACTGAGGTGCCGTTCCCCTCACAGCCGTTCCCCTCACACTCTCCGCAGCCAATGTGAGTAAGACCTTTAAACAGGTCAGACAGGTGTTTTATTTTATTTATATTTAAGACAGTTAAGAACAAATTACAATGACAGCCTAGAACCAATGGGTTAACTTGTTCAGTGGCAGTACGACATATTTTACCTTGTCAGCTCAGGGATTCAATGTAGCAACCTTTCAGTTGCTGGTCAAACAGTCTAACCTCTAGGCTACCAGGACATGTACTCCGAGCGTATGCTGACCAACAAGAAAGTGTCTTCGCCGACATTTTGAACCTCTCCCTGTCCGAGTCTGTAACACCAACATGTTTCATGCAGACCACCATAGTCCCTGTGCCCAAGAACACAAAGGTAACCTGCCTAAATGACTACCGACACGTAGCACTCATGTCTGTAGCAATGTAGTGCCTCAAAAGGCTGGTCATGGCTCACATCAACACCATTACTCACAAACCCAGAACCACTCCAATTTGCATACCGCCCTAACAGATCCATGGATGATGCAATCTCTATTGCACTTTACACTGCACTTTCCCACCTAGACAAAAAGGAACATGTGAGAATGCTATTCATTGACCACAGCTCAGCATTCAATACCATAGTGCCCTCAAAACTCATCAATAAGCTAAGGAGCATGGGACTAAACACTTCCCTCTGCAAATGGATCCTGGACTTCTTGACGGGACTCCCCAGGTGGTAAGGGTAGGTAACAAGACATTAGCCACGTTAATCCTCAACACAGGGGTCCTTCGTGGGGCATGCTCAATCCCATCCTGTACTCCCTGTTCACTCACGTCTGCACGCCAGCACAACTCCAACACCATTTTTAAGTTCGCAGATGACACAACAGTGGTAGGCCTGATCACCGACAACAACGAGACTACCTACAGGGAGGAGGTCAGAGACATGGTCGTGTGGTGCCAGAACAACAACCTCTCCCTCAACGTGATCAAGAATAAGGAGATGATTGTGGACTACAGGAAAAGGAGGACCGAGCACACCCCCATTCTCATCGACAGGACTGTAGTAGAGCAGGTTGAGAGCTTCATGTCCCTTGGTGTCCACATCACCAACAAACTAAGATGGTCCAAGCACACCAAGACAGTCGTGAAGAGGGCACGACAACACCTCAGGAGACTGAAAAGATTTGGCATGGGTCCTCAGATCCTAAAAAGGTTATACAGTTGCACCACTGGTTGCATCACTGCCTGGTATGGCAACTGCTCGGCCTCCGAGGCACTGCAGAGGATAGTGCGTACGGCCCAGTACATCACTGGGGCCAAGCTTCCTGCCATCCAGGACCTCTATACCAGGCGGTGTCAGAGGTAGTCTCTAAGAATTTAAGACTCCGGCCACCCTAGTCATGCATCGTTTTCTCTTCTACCGCAAAGCAAGGAGTACCGAAGCTCCAAGTCTAGCTTCTAGAGACTTCGAAATTGCTTCTTCCCTCAAGCCATAAGACTCCTGAACATCTAATCAAATCGCTACCCAGACTATTTGCATAGCCCCCCACCCTATCTCTTTTATACTGCTGCTACTCTCTGTTATTATCTATGCATAGTCACTTTAACTCTACCTACATGTACATTTTACCTCAATTACCTCGACTAACAGGTGCCCCCACACATTGACTATGTACCAGTACCCCGTGTATATAGTCTCACTATTGTTATTTCACTGCTGCTGTTTAACTACTTGTTATTTTTATTTATCATTCTTATTTGTATTTTTTAAACTGCATTGTTGGTTAGGTGCTTGTAAGTAAGCATTTCACTGTAAGATTGTTTTTGGCGCGTGTGACTAATAACATTTGATTTGATTTGTTCTTGCTCAGCAGCCAGCCTGTCTGGTCCTTAGCTACAGTATTTTCAATTGTAAAATTATGCAGGAAAGAAATGAAGGCACAGCGAACCAATAAGTAATTGAAAATGATCACAAAATAACTATTCTAGGTCAGAGACCAGAGACTGCATGTGCAAGGCTATTTTGAAGAGGCAAGGAATGAAAGAGCGAATGAGATCGAAAGAGAGAGTGAGAGAACAAGATAGAAAAAGGGAGAGAGGCTATGGGAGAGGGCAAGAGGAGAAAGTGAATTTTAGGGAATTGGAAAATGAGAGAGAAAGAAAGATAGGCAGTAGAGGGAAAGAGTGAGATATTTGGGAGAGGGAGTGAGAAGGGTTGTAAAGGTTTTTCTTTTATTGTGTGAATCTGTCTCTCTGCATTCCTCCACAGAGGATTTTATTACTAAAAAACGACCTAAGAAATACAAGTTAATCCCTCAATCCATGCCTAGTAGAATGTGTGATAGATTTGTAAATATTGCCCTTTACAGATCTGCTTGAACCTGCTTGAACCCACCCCACCTCTCCTCACCCTTCCTCTTCAATAATACTGTGAAATTGTGCCATTTTAGTGTAAGGCCACCTGAAATTTCAGCCTGTTTTGGTTGGATGGCACCTATGGTGACATCAACAGGCCAATGATAGACCAATAAGTAAGAAAAACCTCTGCCAATAACAGCTAGTTTTCAGTTTTCCTCCTTAGCAGTCAGACCACACCCAGACTATCCTGTTAAAATTATTTACTTCAGAAAATGTTCTTGCTAAAAGCTATTATTGTTTATTTTTGGCCATTGTAATTGAAAACAATCACAGTATTATGTAATTGTTACCCATAAATGATCTGATATTGAGACCACCGTTCATCATGTTTTTTGTTCATTAAAATATTTATAAATATGTTTATTTCTCCATCTATTAAAGCTTCACCCTCTCTCCCCCTCCACCCATGCCCATTTAATGTGGACGGAGCTGGGTAGAGCCAAGCTGAGTGGAGGCCTTGCAAGGTTTGGGGGAGAGGATTAAAGTCTCTTGTCTGGGAGTTTAAGCATGGAGGTTTTAAACACCTCTACCCCCATCTACAGCGGGCTCCTAATCCTACCCTGCCTGCCTGCTTCTTCTCACACGTGCATGCAGGCACGCGTACACACACTGCCAGGGGCTGTTAGGCCAGCCTGGCACTAAGGTCCCATGGAGCTGAACAGCTTTAGAAGGCTAAGAGGCTTTGTCCTCACCCGTAGGACTCATTAATACTTTCCACAGGTGTTGCTGCCACCTATTTTCTGCAGCGTTGTTAGGGCTTTAATCCAGCTTGGCTTTGGACAATCAAAGCTGGCTTCGAGGCACTGAGGGTGTGAAATAGGCCCAGGATGGGTGAGGGATGAGGAAAGATAGATGGTAATAGCAGCATTATCTTACCCTCTATGACATAATGATGGTTTATTCATACCATTTATGACAGTAAGTGGACACCTTTAGTGCCTGGATACACCATGATTAACAGTCACTTGTTAGCTAAATGGTTTCTATCCAGTGATGGTACAGAACCACCGGAGATGTGAAGGAGATGAATGCCTCATGATCCATTCTGAGAGAAAAGGTAACTATTGTAACTACATGTGGTGCTGAATCAAAGAAAATACACACTAATTGTGCACAGTTGAGAAACACCAAATCTCCTAATCACTCAACGCAGGGTTTTGTTTGTGACTATTGTTTTTGGTTTGTAGTAGTCTGTTGTTCTTGTGTTAGGGTTACAGCACTAAATCCTGTATGTGTGGGCTTGGGTGAGGAGTGGCTGATTGTGTTCAGTTGAGAGTCAGGGGAATTTGAGAGGAAGGAGGATCCCACCCTTCTCTGTTCCCTCTGTGCCCCTGCCTGAAGAGCACTTGTTCATCCCTTTCATGTTCGCACATTCCTGCTGTGTCCCAAATGGCACTCTATTTCCCATATAGTGCACTACTTGTGACCAGAGCCCCATGTGCACCATAAAGGGACTAGGGGGCATTTGGGACATTACCTGTGTACTGGCTTTGATTTCCTCCTCTCCCTCATCTCTTGAACCCACAGTCTCATCAACTTCTGTGCCCCCAGTCTCTCAGTTTAACTGGGATTTGTCTACCCTCTTCTATAAGAGCCTGGCCAGGCGCTAGTCTTGGGTCTCCCAGACCTGGGTTCAAACAGTATTCATAATGGTTCAATTACAAGAGTGTTTGCGTGAGTCTGGCATGGAATGACAGATGAGGAGGGTTTGAGCATCTCAGCAGTGTTCAATTGGTTCGATTGTGCCAGGCAAGAACAATCAATCCCAGCTGTTCCCCAATTCCAACCACTAGTGTGTTTTTGAATGTCTTTAAAGGGCACAGAGTAAGTAAAGCTAATTGAATTGGGGAAGGAGAGGCTCTTATGTGAATTAGGATTTAGTTTTCATCATATTCCATAGGGACACCCTCACATACGTGAGTGTACAAGCATGCACACACAAATATATTAATACACACACCAAGCTTGGTACACAGACATTAAGAGAGAAGAAGGTATGAGAGAGAGAGTGTGTCTGTGAGAGAAAATATCCATTCTCTCCTCTTCTGTAATGTGTTACGATTTACAGTAATTCATTATAAGTGAGCATTGTGTGTATGTCTAAAAACATGTTTAGACACATAATATGAATTCAATAATGTTATTTTCTATATCATGAGAATTGCTTAATTTATTTGGTGCCAAATGTCATGGTGGCTTACTGTTCCGAATTCACATGTATAGGGTACAGCAAGTAATGTATAGGGTACAGTAACAGTAAGTTATGTTTAGGGTACAGTAACAGTAAGTTATGTATAGGGTACAGTAACAGTAAGTTATGTATAGGGTACAGTAACAGTAAGTCATGTATAGGGTACAGTAACAGTAAGTCATGTATAGGGTACATTAACAGTAAGTCATGTATAGGGTACAGTAACAGTAAGTCATGTATAGGGTACAGTAACAGTAAGTAATGTATAGGGTACAGTAACAGTAAGTTATGTAGAGGGTACAGTGACAGTAAGTCATGTATAGGGTACAGTAAACAGTAAGTCATGTATAGGGTACAGTAACAGTAAGTAATGTATAGGGCACAGCAACAGTAAGTCCTGTATAGGGTACAGTAACAGTAAGCCATGTATAGGGTACAGTAAGTCATGTATAGGGTACAGTAACAGTAAGTCATGTATAGGGTACAGTAAGTCATATATAGGGTACAGTAACAGTAAGTACTGTATAGGGCACAGTAACAGTAAGTCCTGTATAGGGTACAGTAACAGTAAGCCATGTATAGGGTACAGTAAGTCATGTATAGGGGACAGTAACAGTAAGTCATGTATAGGGTACAGTAAGTCATGTATAGGGCACAGTAACAGTAAGTCATGTATAGGGTACAGTAAGTCATGTATAGGGTACAGTAAGTCATGTAGAGGGTACAGTAACATTAAGTCATGTATAGGGTACAGTAACAGTAAGTTATGTATAGGGTTCAGTAACAGTAAGTAATGTATAGGGTACAGTAACAGTAAGTCATGTATAGGGTACAGTAACAGTAAGTCATGTATAGGGTACAGTAAGCCATGTATAGGGTACAGTAAGTCATATATAGGGTACAGTAACAGTAAGTAATGTATAGGGCACAGTAACAGTAAGTCCTGTATAGGGTACAGTAACAGTAAGCCATGTATAGGGTACAGTAAGTCATGTATAGGGTACAGTAACATTAAGTCATGTATAGGGTACAGTAAGTCATGTATAGGGCACAGTAACAGTAAGTCATGTATATGGTACAGTAAGTAATGTATAGGGTACAGTAACAGTAAGTCATGTATAGGGTACAGTAACAGAAAGTCATGTATAGGGCACAGTAACAGTAAGTCATGCATAGGGTACAGTAACAGTAAGTAATGTATAGGGTACAGCAACAGTAAGTCATGTATAGGGTACAGCAACAGTAAGTCATGTATAGAGTACAGTAACAGTAAGTCATGTATAGGGTACAGTAACAGTAAGTCATGTATAGGGTACAGTAAGCCATGTATAGGGTACAGTAAGTCATGTATAGGGTACAGTAACAGTAAGTCCTGTATAGGGTACAGTAACAGTAAGCCATGTATAGGGTACAGTAACAGTAAGCCATGTATAGGGTACAGTAAGTCATGTATAGGGTACAGTAACAGTAAGTAATGTACAGGGCACAGTAACAGTAAGTCATGTATAGGGCACAGTAACAGTAAGTCATGTATAGGGTACAGTAACAGTAAGTAATGTATAGGGTACAGCGACAGTAAGTCATGTATAGGGTACAGTAAGTCATGTAGAGGGTACAGTAACAGTAAGTCATGTATAGGGTGCAGTAACAGTAAGTCATGTATAGGGTACAGTAACAGTAAGTCCTGTATAGGGTACAGTAAAAGTAAGCCATGTATAGGGTACAGTAAGTCATGTATAGGGTACAGTAACAGTAAGTCATGTATAGGGTACAGTAAGTCATGTATAGGGTACAGTACGTCATGTAGAGGGTACAGTAACAGTAAGTCATGTATAGGGTACAGTAAAGGTAAGTCATGTAGAGGGTACAGTAACAGTATGTAATGTATAGGGCACAGTAACAGTAAGTCATGTATAGGGCACAGCAACAGTAAGTCCTGTATAGGGTACAGTAACAGTAAGCCATGTATAGGGTACAGTAAGTCATGTATAGGGTACAGTAACAGTAAGTCATGTATAGGGTACAGTAACAGTAAGTTATGTATAGGGTACAGTAACAGTAAGTTATGTATAGGGTACAGTAACAGTAAGTCATGTATAGGGTACAGTAACAGTAAGTCATGTATAGGGTACAGTAACAGAAAGTCATGTAGAGGGTACAGTAACAGTAAGGCATGTATAGGGTACAGTAACAGTAAGTCATGTATTGGGTAGAGTAACAGTAAGTCATGTATAGGGCACAGTAAGTCATGTAGAGGGCACTGTAACAGTAAGTCATGTATAGGGCACAGTAAGTCATGCATAGGGTACAGTAACAGTAAGTCATGTATAGGGTACAGTAAGTCATGTAGAGGGTACAGTGACAGTAAGTCATGTATAGGGTACATTAACAGTAAGTCATGTATAGGGTACAGTAAACAGTAAGTCATGTATAGGGTACAGTAACAGAAAGTCATGTATAGGGCACAGTAACAGTAAGTCATGCATAGGGTATAGTAACAGAAAGTCATGTATAGGGCACAGTAACAGTAAGTCATGCATAGGGTACAGTAACAGTAAGTAATGTATAGGGTACAGCAACAGTAAGTCATGTATAGGGTAAAGTAACAGTAAGTCATGTATAGGGTACAGTAACAGTAAGTCATGTATAGGGTACAGTAAGTCATGTAGAGGGTACAGTGACAGTAAGTCATGTATAGGGTACATTAACAGTAAGTCATGTATAGGGTACAGTAAACAGTAAGTCATGTATAGGGTACAGTAACAGAAAGTCATGTATAGGGCACAGTAACAGTAAGTCATGCATAGGGTACAGTAACAGTAAGTAATGTATAGGGTACAGCAACAGTAAGTCATGTATAGGGTAAAGTAACAGTAAGTCATGTATAGGGTACAGTAACAGTAAGTCATGTATAGAGTACAGTAAGCCATGTATAGGGTACAGTAAGTCATGAATAGGGTACAGTAACAGTAAGTAATGTATAGGGCACAGTAACAGTAAGTCCGGTATAGGGTACAGTAACAGTAAGCCATGTATAGGGTACAGTAAGTCATGTATAGGGTACAGTAACAGTAAGTAATGTACAGGGCACAGTAACAGTAAGTCATGTATAGGGCACAGTAACAGTAAGTCATGTATAGGGTAAAGTAACAGTAAGTAATGTATAGGGTACAGCGACAGTAAGTCATGTATAGGGTACAGTAAGTCATGTAGAGGGTACAGTAACAGTAAGTCATGTATAGGGTGCAGTAACAGTAAGTCATGTATAGGGTACAGTAACAGTAAGTCCTGTATAGGGTACAGTAAAAGTAAGCCATGTATAGGGTACAGTAAGTCATGTATAGGGTACAGTAACAGTAAGTCATGTATAGGGTACAGTAAGTCATGTATAGGGTACAGTAAGTCATGTAGAGGGTACAGTAACAGTAAGTCATGTATAGGGTACAGTAAAGGTAAGTCATGTAGAGGGTACAGTAACAGTATGTAATGTATAGGGCACAGTAACAGTAAGTCATGTATAGGGTACAGTAACAGTAGGTCATGTGTAGGGTACAGTAACAGTAAGTCATGTATAGGGTACAGTAAGTCATGTATAGGGTACAGTAAGTCATGTAGAGGGTACAGTAACAGTAAGTCATTTATAGGGTACAGTAACAGTAAGTCATGTATAGGGCACAGTAAGTCATGTAGAGGGCACTGTAACAGTAAGTCATGTATAGGGTACAGTAAGTCATGTATAGGGCACAGTAAGTCATGCATAGGGTACAGTAACAGTAAGTCATGTATAGGGTACAGTAAGTCATGTATAGGGTACAGTAACAGTAAGTCATGTATAGGGTACAGTAACAGTAAGTAATGTATATAACACAGCAACAGTAAGTCAGGTATAGGGTAAAGTAACAGTAAGTCATGTATAGGGCACAGTAACAGTAAGTAATGTACAGGGCACAGTAACAGTAAGTGATGTATAGGGCACAGTAACAGTAAGTCATGTATAGGGTACAGTCACAATAAGTAATGTATAGGGTACAGCAACAGTAAGTCATGTATAGGGTACAGTAACAGTAAGTCATGTATAGGGTGCTGTAACAGTAAGTCATGTATAGGGTACAGTAACAGTAAGTAATGTATATGGTACAGTAACAGTAAGTCATGTATAGGGTACAGTAACAGTAAGTCATGTATAGGGTACAGTAACAGTAAGTCATGTATATGGTACAGTAACAGTAAGTAATGTATAGGGTACAGTAACAGTTAGTCATGTATAGGGCACAGTAACAGTAAGTCATGTATAGGGTACAGTAACAGTAAGTCATGTATAGGGTACAGTAACAGTAAGTAATGTACAGGGCACAGTAACAGTAAGTCATGTATAGGGCACAGTAACAGTAAGTCATGTATAGGGTACAGTAACAGTAAGTCATGTATAGGGTACAGTAAGTCATGTATAGGGTACAGTAAAGGTAAGTCATGTATAGGATACAGTAACAGTAAGTAATGTATAGGGCACAGTAACAGTAAGTCATGTATAGGGTACAGTAAGTCATGTATAGGGTACAGTAAGTCATGTAGAGGGTACAGTAACAGTAAGTCATGTATAGGATACATTAACAGTAAGTCATGTATAGGGTACAGTAACAGTAAGTCATGTATAGGGCACAGTAAGTCATGTAGAGGGCAATGTAACAGTAAGTCATGTATAGGGCACAGTAAGTCATGCATAGGGTACAGTAACAGTAATTCATGTATAGGGTACAGTAAGTCATGTATAGGGTACAGTAAGTCATGTAGAGGGTACAGTGACAGTAAGTCATGTATAGGGTACAGCAACAGTAAGTCATGTATATGGTACAGTAACAGTAAGTCATGTATACGGTACAGTAACAGTAAGTCATGCATAGGGTACAGTAACAGTAAGTCATGTATAGGGTACAGTAAGTCATGTATAGGGTACAGTAAGTCATGTAGAGGGTACAGTGACAGTAAGTCATGTATAGGGTACAGTAACAGTAAGTCCTGTATAGGGTACAGTAAGTCATGTATAGGGTACAGTAACAGTAAGTAATGTATATGCCACAGAAACAGTAAGTCAGGTATAGGGTACAGTAACAGTAAGTCATGTATAGGGTACAGTAAGTCATGTATAGGGTAGAGTAAGTCATGTATAGGGTACAGTAACAGTAAGTAATGTATAGGGCACAGTAACAGTAAGTAATGTACAGGGCACAGTAACAGTAAGTCATGTATAGGGCACAGTAACAGTAAGTCATGTATAGGGTACAGTAACAGTAAGTCATGTATAGGGTACAGTAACAGTAAGTCATGTATATGGTACAGTATATAATGTATAGGGTACAGTAACAGTAAGTCATGTATAGGGTACAGTAACAGAAAGTCATGTATAGGGCACAGTAACAGTAAGTCATGCATAGGGTACAGTAACATTAAGTAATGTATAGGGTACAGCAACAGTAAGTCATGTATAGGGTACAGTAACAGTAAGTCATGTATAGGTTACAGTAACAGTAAGTCATGTATAGGGTACAGTAAGTCATGTATAGGGTACAGTAACAGTAAGTAATGTATAGGGCACAGTAACAGTAAGTCCTGTATAGGGCACAGTAACAGTAAGCCATGTATAGGGTACAGTAATTCATGTATAGGGTACAGTAACAGTAAATAATGTACAGGGCACAGTAACAGTAAGTCATGTATAGGGCACAGTAACAGTAAGTCCTGTATAGGGTACAGTAACAGTAAGCCATGTATAGGGTACAGTAAGTCATGTATAGGGTACAGTAACAGTAAGTCATGTATAGGGTACAGTAAGTCATGTATAGGGTACAGTAACAGTAAGTAATGTATAGGGTACAGCGACAGTAAGTCATGTATAGGGTACAGTAAGTCATGTAGAGGGTACAGTAACAGTAAGTAATGTATAGGGTACAGTAAAGGTTAGTCATGTAGAGGGTACAGTAACAGTATGTAATGTATAGGGCACAGTAACAGTAAGTCATGTATAGGGTACAGTAAGTCATGTAGAGGGTACAGTAACAGTAGGTCATGTGTAGGGTACAGTAACAGTAAGTCATGTATAGGGTACAGTAAGTCATGTATAGGGTACAGTAAGTCATGTAGAGGGTACAGTAACAGTAAGTCATGTATAGGGTACAGTAACAGTAAGTCATGTATTGGGTAGAGTAACAGTAAGTCATGTATAGGGCACAGTAAGTCATGTAGAGGGCACTGTAACAGTAAGTCATGTATAGGGTACAGTAAGTCATGTATAGGGCACAGTAAGTCATGCATAGGGTACAGTAACAGTAAGTTATGTATAGGGTACAGTAAGTCATGTAGAGGGTACAGTGACAGTAAGTCATGTATAGGGTACAGTAACAGTAAGTCATGTATAGGGTACAGTAAACAGTAAGTCATGTATAGGGTACAGTAACAGTAAGTAATGTATATAACACAGCAACAGTAAGTCAGGTATAGGGTAAAGTAACAGTAAGTCATGTATAGGGCACAGTAACAGTAAGTAATGTACAGGGCACAGTAACAGTAAGTCATGTATAGGGCACAGTAACAGTAAGTCATGTATAGGGTACAGTCACAGTAAGTAATGTATAGGGTACAGCAACAGTAAGTCATGTATAGGGTACAGTAACAGTAAGTCATGTATAGGGTACAGTAACAGTAAGTCATGTATAGGGTAAAGTAACAGTAAGTCATGTATAGGGCACAGTAACAGTAAGTAATGTACAGGGCACAGTAACAGTAAGTCATGTATAGGGTACAGTAACAGTAAGTCATGTATAGGGTACAGTAACAGTAAGTAATGTACAGGGCACAGTAACAGTAAGTCATGTATAGGGCACAGTAACAGTAAGTCATGTATAGGGTACAGTAACAGTAAGTCATGTATAGGGTTCAGTAACAGTAAGTAATGTATAGGGTACAGCAACAGTAAGTCATGTATAGGGTACAGTAACAGTAAGTCATGTATAGGGTGCAGTAACAGTAAGTCATGTATAGGGTACAGTAAGTCATGTATAGTGTACAGTAAGTCATGTAGAGGGTATAGTGACAGTAAGTCATGTATAGGGTACAGTAACAGTAAGTCATGTATAGGGTACAGTAACAGTAAGTCATGTATAGGGTACAGTAAGTCATGTATAGGGTACAGTAACAGTAAGTCATGTATAGGGTACAGTAAGTCATGTATAGGGCACAGTAACAGTAAGTCATGTATAGGGTACAGTAACAGTAAGTCATGTATAGGGTACAGTAAGTCATGTATAGGGTACAGTAAAGGTAAGTCATGTAGAGGGTACAGTAACAGTAAGTAATGTATAGGGCACAGTAACAGTAAGTCATGTATAGGGTACAGTAAGTCATGTAGAGGGTACAGTAACAGTAAGTCATGTGTAGGGTACAGTAACAGTAAGTCATGTATAGGGTACAGTAAGTCATGTATAGGGTACAGTAAGTCATGTAGAGGGTACAGTAACAGTAAATCATGTATAGGATACAGTAACAGTAAGTCATGTATAGGGTACAGTAACAGTAAGTCATGTATAGGGCACAGTAAGTCATGTAGAGGGCAATGTAACAGTAAGTCATGTATAGGGCACAGTAAGTCATGCATAGGGTACAGTAACAGTAAGTCATGTATAGGGTACAGTAAGTCATGTAGAGGGTACAGTGACAGTAAGTCATGTATAGGGTACAGCAACAGTAAGTCATGTATAGGGTACAGTAACAGTAAGTAATGTATACGGTACAGTAACAGTAAGTCATGCATAGGGTACAGTAACAGTAAGTCATGTATAGGGTACAGTAAGTCATGTATAGGGTACAGTAAGTCATGTAGAGGGTACAGTGACAGTAAGTCATGTATATGGTACAGTAACAGTAAGTCATGTATAGGGTACAGTAAGTCATGTATAGGGTACAGTAAACAGTAAGTCATGTATAGGGTACAGTAACAGTAAGTAATGTATATGCCACAGCAACAGTAAGTCAGGTATAGGGTACAGTAACAGTAAGTCATGTATAGGGTACAGTAAGTCATGTATAGGGTAGAGTAAGTCATGTAGAGGGTACAGTAACAGTAAGTCATGTATACGGTACAGTAAGTCATGTAGAGGGTACAATAACAGTAAGTAATGTATAGGGTACAGTAAGTAATGTAGAGGGTACAGTAACAGTAAGTCATGTATAGGGTACAGTAAGTCATGTATAGGGTATAGTAAGTCATGTAGAGGGTACAGTAACAGTAAGTCATGTATAGGGTACAGTAAGTCATGTAGAGGGTACAGTAACAGTAAGTCATGTATAGGGTACAGTAAGTCATGTAGAGGGTACAGTAACAGTAAGTCATGTATAGGGTACATGACATCATTTCTAACCCCAGAGGCCTATTTGCACTACCCCATATCAACACATCATTCTCATAGACAATTACATAAAGTAAATTTAGTAATTGCGTAATTATCGTATTTCGCCGTCCTAACGTAGTCTTCACTAGCCAGCTAGCTAACGTCCACTGATTAGCTGCACTGGAGAAACTGTTACACTCAACTGAACGACTTGATCAGTGTAGTGTTAGCTAGCTACATAGCTGTCTTTGCTGTCTTCGTATCATCGTATCATCGTATCCAAGATAATTGTGTTGTTTAGGTTTAGAGTGTGTAGTCTTAGAGTGATTATCTTAATTTACCGAGGTTAGCTAGCCAGCTATTTGTCGTCCTTAACGTAGGTGACTCTGCTAGCTAGCCAACAGCTAGCCAACGCTAGCCAACGTCTTCTGTATAGAACTCAACTACCCGGTCGCATTCACAGGTTGTATCACATTTTCACTTCATTTTCATTACAGTACAACGGTTTGATTTGTTTGATCGTAGCTAGCTACTTAGCTAGCTACATAGCCGTCTTTGTATCAAAGATAATTGTGTAGTCTAGAGCGATTTTCTAGGTTAGCTAGCCATCTATTGTCGTTCTTTTAACGCAACGTAACGTAAACAACACTGCTAGCTAGCCTGCTAGCCCCCGAATAGCAACACTGCAGAAACTATTACACTCAACGGAACGACTTGATTAGTGTAGTGTCAACAACGCACCCACTGCCAGCTGACCTACTTCAGCAGTACTGTATCATTTTAATCATTTTAGTCAATAAGATTCTTGCTACGTAGCTTAACTTTCTGAACATTCGAGACGTGTAGTCCACTTGTCATTCAATCTCCTTTGCATTAGCGTAGCCTCTTCTGTAGCCTGTCAACTATGTGTCGGTTTATCCCTGTTCTCTCCTCTCTGCACAGACCATACAAACGCTCCTCACCGCGTGGCCGCGGCCACCCTACTCTGGTGGTCCCAGCGCGCACGACCCACGTGGAGTTCCAGGTCTCCGGTAGCCTCTGGAACTGCCAATCTGCGGTCAACAAGGCAGAGTTCATCTCAGCCCATGCCTCCCTCCAGTCCCTCGACTTCTTGGCCCTGACGGAAACATGGATCACCACAGACAACACTGCTACTCCTACTGCTCTCTCTTCGTCCGCCCACGTGTTCTCGCACACCCCGAGAGCGTCTGGTCAGCGGGGTGGTGGCACCGGGATCCTCATCTCTCCCAAGTGGTCATTCTCTCTTTCTCCCTTACCCATCTGTCTATCGCCTCCTTTGAATTCCATGCTGTCACAGTTACTAGCCCTTTCAAGCTTAACATCCTTATCATTTATCGCCCTCCAGGTTCCCTCGGAGAGTTCATCAATGAGCTTGATGCCTTGATAAGCTCCTTTCCTGAGGACGGCTCACCTCTCACAGTTCTGGGCGACTTTAACCTCCCCACGTCTACCTTTGACTCTTTCCTCTCTGCCTCCTTCTTTCCACTCCTCTCCTCTTTTGACCTCACCCTCTCACCTTCCCCCCTACTCACAAGGCAGGCAATACGCTCGACCTCATCTTTACTAGATGCTGTTCTTCCACTAACCTCATTGCAACTCCCCTCCAAGTCTCCGACCACTGCCTTGTATCCTTTTCCCTCTCGCTCTCATCCAACACCTCCCACACTGCCCCTACTCGGATGGTATCGCGCCGTCCCAACCTTCGCTCTCTCTCCCCCGCTACTCTCTCCTCTTCCATCCTATCATCTCTTCCCTCCGCTCAAACCTTCTCCCACCTATCTCCTGATTCTGCCTCCTCAACCCTCCTCTCCTCCCTCTCTGCATCCCTTGACTCTCTATGTCCCCTATCCTCCAGGCCGGCTCGGTCCTCCCCTCCCGCTCCGTGGCTCGATGACTCATTGCGAGCTCACAGAACAGGGCTCCGGGCAGCCGAGCGGAAATGGAGGAAAACTCGCCTCCCTGCGGACCTGGCATCCTTTCACTCCCTCCTCTCTACATTTTCCTCCTCTGTCTCTGCTGCTAAAGCCACTTTCTACCACGCTAAATTCCAAGCTTCTGCCTCCAACCCTAGGAAGCTCTTTGCCACCTTCTCCTCCCTCCTGAATCCTCCGCCCCCTCCCCCCTCCTCCCTCTCTGCAGATGACTTCGTCAACCATTTTGAAAAGAAGGTCGACGACATCCGATCCTCGTTTGCTAAGTCAAACGACACCGCTGGTTCTGCTCACACTGCCCTACCCTGTGCTCTGACCTCTTTCTCCCCTCTCTCTCCAGATGAAATCTCGCGTCTTGTGACGGCCGGCCGCCCAACAACCTGCCCGCTTGACCCTATCCCCTCCTCTCTTCTCCAGACCATTTCCGGAGACCTTCTCCCTTACCTCACCTCGCTCATCAACTCATCCCTGACCGTTGGCTACGTCCCTTCCGTCTTCAAGAGAGCGAGAGTTGCACCCCTTCTGAAAAAACCTACACTCGATCCCTCCGATGTCAACAATTACAGACCAGTATCCCTTCTTTCTTTTCTCTCCAAAACTCTTGAACGTGCCGTCCTTGGCCAGCTCTCCCGCTATCTCTCTCTGAATGACCTTCTTGATCCAAATCAGTCAGGTTTCAAGACTAGTCATTCAACTGAGACTGCTCTCCTCTGTATCACGGAGGCGCTCCGCACTGCTAAAGCTAACTCTCTCTCCTCTGCTCTCATCCTTCTAGATCTATCGGCTGCCTTCGATACTGTGAACCATCAGATCCTCCTCTCCACCCTCTCCGAGTTGGGCATCTCCGGCGCGGCCCACGCTTGGATTGCGTCCTACCTGACAGGTCGCTCCTACCAGGTGGCGTGGCGAGAATCTGTCTCCTCACCACGCGCTCTCACCACTGGTGTCCCCCAGGGCTCTGTTCTTGGCCCTCTCCTATTCTCGCTATACACCAAGTCACTTGGCTCTGTCATAACCTCACATGGTC
The DNA here is from genome assembly GCF_021184085.1 of Oncorhynchus gorbuscha. Classification (NCBI taxonomy): domain Eukaryota; kingdom Metazoa; phylum Chordata; class Actinopteri; order Salmoniformes; family Salmonidae; genus Oncorhynchus; species Oncorhynchus gorbuscha. The sequence continues at coordinate 95,884,127 of NC_060178.1, forward strand.
TCTCTTATCATTGCTATGCAGACGACACACAATTAATCTTCTCCTTTCCCCCTTCTGATGACCAGGTGGCGAATCGCATCTCTGCATGTCTGGCAGACATATCAGTGTGGATGACGGATCACCACCTCAAGCTGAACCTCGGCAAGACGGAGCTGCTCTTCCTCCCGGGGAAGGACTGCCCGTTCCATGATCTCGCCATCACGGTTGACAACTCCATTGTGTCCTCCTCCCAGAGCGCCAAGAACCTTGGCGTGATCCTGGACAACACCCTGTCGTTCTCAACTAACATCAAGGCGGTGGCCCGTTCCTGTAGGTTCATGCTCTACAACATCCGCAGAGTACGACCCTGCCTCACACAGGAAGCGGCGCAGGTCCTAATCCAGGCACTTGTCATCTCCCGTCTGGATTACTGCAACTCGCTGTTGGCTGGGCTCCCTGCCTGTGCCATTAAACCCCTTCAACTCATCCAGAACGCCGCAGCCCGTCTGGTGTTCAACCTTCCCAAGTTCTCTCACGTCACCCCGCTCCTCCGTTCTCTCCACTGGCTTCCAGTTGAAGCTCGCATCCGCTACAAGACCATGGTGCTTGCCTACGGAGCTGTGAGGGGAACGGCACCTCAGTACCTCCAGGCTCTGATCAGGCCCTACACCCAAACAAGGGCACTGCATTCATCCACCTCTGGCCTGCTCGCCTCCCTACCACTGAGGAAGTACAGCTCCCGCTCAGCCCAGTCAAAACTGTTCGCTGCCCTGGCCCCCCAATGGTGGAACAAACTCCCTCACGACGCCAGGACAGCGGAGTCAATCACCACCTTCCGGAGACACCTGAAACCCCACCTCTTTAAGGAATACCTAGGATAGGTTAAGTAATCCCTCTCACCCCACCCCCCCTAAGTTTTAGATGCACTATTGTTAAGTGACTGTCCCACTGGATGTCATAAGGTGATTGCACCAATTTGTAAGTCGCTCTGGATAAGAGCGTCTGCTAAATGACTTAAATGTAATGTAAATGTAAATAAAAATTACACACATGTATAGGGCACAGTAACAGTAAGTCATGTATAGGGTACAGTAACAGTAAGTCATGTATAGGGTACAGTAAGTCATGTATAGGGTACAGTAAAGGTAAGTCATGTAGAGGGTACAGTAACAGTAAGTAATGTATAGGGCACAGTAACAGTAAGTCATGTATAGGGTACAGTAAGTCATGTAGAGGGTACAGTAACAGTAAGTCATGTGTAGGGTACAGTAACAGTAAGTCATGTATAGGGTACAGTAAGTCATGTATAGGGTACAGTAAGTCATGTAGAGGGTACAGTAACAGTAAGTCATGTATAGGATACAGTAACAGTAAGTCATGTATAGGGTACAGTAACAGTAAGTCATGTATAGGGCACAGTAAGTCATGTAGAGGGCAATGTAACAGTAAGTCATGTATAGGGCACAGTAAGTCATGCATAGGGTACAGTAACAGTAATTCATGTATAGGGTACAGTAAGTCATGTATAGGGTACAGTAAGTCATGTAGAGGGTACAGTGACAGTAAGTCATGTATAGGGTACAGCAACAGTAAGTCATGTATAGGGTACAGTAACAGTAAGTAATGTATACGGTACAGTAACAGTAAGTCATGCATAGGGTACAGTAACAGTAAGTCATGTATAGGGTACAGTAAGTCATGTATAGGGTACAGTAAGTCATGTAGAGGGTACAGTGACAGTAAGTCATGTATAGGGTACAGTAACAGTAAGTCATGTATAGGGTACAGTAAGTCATGTATAGGGTACAGTAAACAGTAAGTCATGTATAGGGTACAGTAACAGTAAGTAATGTATATGCCACAGCAACAGTAAGTCAGGTATAGGGTACAGTAACAGTAAGTCATGTATAGGGTACAGTAAGTCATGTAGAGGGTACAGTAACAGTAAGTAATGTATACGGTACAGTAAGTCATGTAGAGGGTACAATAACAGTAAGTAATGTATAGGGTACAGTAAGTAATGTAGAGGGTACAGTAACAGTAAGTCATGTATAGGGTACAGTAAGTCATGTATAGGGTACAGTAAGTCATGTAGAGGGTACAGTAACAGTAAGTCATGTATAGGGTACAGTAAGTCATGTAGAGGGTACAGTAACAGTAAGTCATGTATAGGGTACATGACATCATTTCTAACCCCAGAGGCCTATTTGCACTACCCCATATCAACACATCATTCTCATAGACAATTACATAAAGTAAATTTAGTAAATAAAAATTACACACCCGGGAGAAATCCCAAACACAGATCGATATTGGGGTTTGAATCTTATCAAGAAAGTTTTGTAATATGGTAGCCAACCACTTCATACTTTGTTTCACAACAGCCCAAAAAGGATAGGAGTGCTACACCCTGGAACATGTGTGGCATACTGTAGACTAACTCTTAAGATGTCAGGAAGATACGAGCTACAGTAGTTACATTATGAAATAAAGGATGCAATGACATCTCAGATACGAAAAAACAGATAAACAGGGTTTTGGTTTTATAAATAAATATTGATAGACCACAACAATCCTGTCCTGTCAGTATCTCTGTCTAATCATATAGACTCAAATGGGGACCTAGATTCTAGAGAAGAAGGAATGATTCATTGCTCCACTTCCTCCACATAAGATTTTCCTGAGCAACAGTCAGGACCGATGGTTCCAATATGCTCCAGCTCGCTACATTAGACTAATCTCTTTAATTAACACCACACTATACCTCTGTCATCATTATTATCTTCCTTTTTCCTGAGCAACGCTTTCTTTCAAGGGAGATTTTACTGACTGCATCCTCTTTGACTGTGTTCAGTATGTACTAAATGTGAATCCGTCCCAAATGGCACCATACTTTTCCCTATATAGTGCACTATGAAGGGAATATGGTGCCATTTAGGAGCCGGATATATCTGTAGAACACACCTGCCTTTTTAAATGCAGATATTGGGCCTACGGCCTTGCCTCTAAAGGTATGTGACCTCAAGTGGCTAAGATTGTGTCCCAAATGACTCCCTATTCTATACATATTGAACTACTTTTGACCAGAGCTCATGACAAAAGTTGTGCACTATAAAGGGAAAAGTAGTGCACTATATAAGGAATAGGGTGCCATTTGGGAATCACATATGCATTAGGCCTATAACCAGAAGAAGCTAGGATAATTACAGAGTGGAAATTATTAATTCACACACATTGGGAAATTAATAAACTCGACAAACTGAACGCAGTAATGTGGTTGTTATTTCATTCAAATGGCCTCTGGGGCTAGACTGATAATCAGACCATTCTTTCAATTGAACTCACATTCTATGTGTCTGCTAATGGCTCCCTGCAAGTAGGTTATTGTCTCATCCTAATGAATACATCCAGGGTCTAACCAGGAGTCTTCATTTAGCAGTATCCCAGGGAAATACAATGGGCTGTTTTCAACCAAATGAGAGACAAGCACCCTTCCTGCACAATTTCCTACATAAAAAAACACTTTGTAAGACTTTTGAGTGTATTCAAGTGAATTCAGAGAGTCTTCAAGTAGGTGGTATAACAGACAGATGGTCATGAGGGAGACAGTTGTGTAATGATACTTCTGTCCTCTGAGATTCTTGTCTCCAGGCTCATTAGTCCACCTATCCACCCTCCCCCTTCTTCCCTCTCTCTCCATTCATCCATCCATCCCTCCCTCCCTCACTTTATTCCTTCCTCTTTCTCCTCTCTCCCCTCACCCTCTCACCCCTTCTTCTCCCCCACGTCCTTCTTCTCTCTCCCCCCTCTCTTCCTACATTAATTCCTCCCTCTCTCCTTCCCTCTGATGTGTTTAATTCTCCACCTGCCCTCCGTCGATTAGCGTCTCTCTCCGTGTAATCCCATTAAGGCTCCTGTGTTTCCACCAAGCGCCCATTACATTGAGTCTCGCCACATACCACTGTGTCTGGCTAAGACCGCTCCTCAAGAACCACATGAGGTGAAGTACTCAACATCCTCACCTGCAGCCCAAAACCTTGATGTCACTCAATGGGCCACTGTCTTCTCTTCTTATCAGAACAAAACCCCTCTGTATTAGTAGGCAAATGTTTTAAACATCATCGTGATATGAAGGCTGGTAAACAATAGATAGCCCAAACATATTAGACAGTCAGGGAGATGGAGCTGACAAGATGTTCAACACTGCAGTAAACTCTGACAAGATGTTCAACACTGCAGTGTACTCAGCCTGCTGGATGAGAACCAAAACGGCAGAAAATCTATAAGACAGTAGAAAAGTTGTTGTGTTTAACCCCTGTTTCAAAAGATATATTGACGTTCCATAGATCAGCAAACAGTCTCCAAACACAACTACCAACCTGCTTTGTTAAGGTGATGTTGGACTGATGGAGGTGTTGGAGGTATTCCACATGAAAACACTGACCTTTCTTTTCAGAACCCCTCTGATTCCTCTTTGACCTGAATCCTGCCTGTCCATTATTTTATTTACTATAGGATTTAAAAATACTTTACTCAGTCATTTGAGCCTTGTTCATAAAATAAATTGATAATTGCAGAGTTAGCTGATTTGGTAAATAAAATAAGCAAAATGATGGAGCAGACAGTGGTGTTGCTGACCATGGAGGAAGGAAAGAGATACCTGCATCCCAAATGGAACCCTATTCCCTTTATAGTGCACTACTTTTGACCAGAGCCCAAGGGAATAGGGTATCATTTGGAATGTATCCAAAGTCTGCAAACATTAGAAAATGTTTTCTCATATGTAAGCTAAAAGATATGGAGGCTGAAGAAGAAGAAAGAGGAGCCACACTCTAAAAAGAAAAGGTTCCTGGAGTATCCTTCAGGGGTTATTCAAATTGAAACTTTGGGGGAACCCACCCCTGTTATTATTACTATTATTAATAATTATTATTATTATTAATAATAATATGCATAACAATAACAACAATAACACAATATTTTAGTTCTCAGTGGTTATTATGATTTTAGATGCAAAGCAGAATAAAAATGTTTAAATATGAGGTAAATACACAAATACAAAGTCCAATAGGTACAAATCAAATGTTATTTGTCACATAGGCTGAATACAGCACGTGCAGATTTTACATTGAAATGCTTACTTACAAGCCGTTAACCTGTTAAGACTCTAGGGGCAGTATTTCATTTTTGGATAAAAAGACGTGCCCGTTTTAAGCGCAATATTTTGTCACGAAAAGATGCTCGACTATGCTTGGAATTGATAGTTTTGGAAAGAAGACACTCTGACGTTTCCAGAACTGCAAAGATTTTCACTGTGAGTGCCATAGAACAAAATCTACAGGCAAAACCAAGATGTTTGAGTGACCAGGAAATCAACAGGATTTCTGGAGGCACGTTTTCCATGATCTCCTTATATGGCTGTGAATGCGACAGGAATGAACGGACACTTCCTATCGTTTCCCCCAGGTGTCTGCAGCATTGTGACGTATTTGTAGGCATATCATTGGAAGATTGACCATAAGAGCCTACAATTACCAAGTGTCCCGCACGGTGTCTGCGTGGAAATTGGTGCGCAAAAGTCAGGTACCAGTATTTTTCCATCCGAATCAGAGAAGAATGCACGCTTCCAGGGAAGGCATTTCAATGAAGAGATATATGACAAAACACCTTGAGGATTGATTCAAACAACGTTTTCCATGTTTCAGTCGATATTATGGAGTTAATTCGGAAAACAGTTTGACGTTTAGGTGACTGAATTTTCGGTTAGTTTCGGTAGCCAAATGCATAGTAACAAAACGGAACGTTGTGTCCTACACAAGCATCTTTCAGGAAAAACTGGACATCTGCTATGTAACTGAGAGTCTCCTCATTGAAACATCTGAAGTTCTTCAAAGGTAAATTATTTTATTTGATCCCTTTGCTGGTTTTTGTGAATGTTGCGTGCTAAATGCTAACGCTAAATACTAAGCTAGCTATCACCACTCTTACACAAATTATTGATTTTCTCTGGTTCTAAAGCATATTTTGAAAATCTGAGACGACAGGATTGTTAAGAAAAGGATAAGCTTGAGGACAGGCATATTTATTTCATTTCATTTGCAATTTTCAGAAATCGCTAATTTTGCGTTATGGTAATGAGCTTGAGGCTGTAGTCACGATCCCGGATCCGGGATGGGGCGGCCTAAGAGGCAAATAAGTTTTAAGAAAATGCCTTAAAAATGTTTTTTAAAAGTAACAAATAATGAAAGAGCAGCAGTAAAATAACAGTAGCAAGGCTATATTTCAGGGGGTACCAGTACAGAGTACAAGTTCAGGGGCACCGGTTAGTCGAGGTAATTGAGGTAATGTACATGTAGGTAGAGATATTAAAGTGACAATGCATAGATAATAACAGATGCAAATAGTCTGGGTAGCCATTTATTTGATGTTTTCATGGCTTGGGGGTAGATGCTGTTTAGAAGCCTCGTGGACCTAGACTTGGCGCTCCGGTACCGCTTGCCATGCAGGAGCAGAGAGAACAGACTATGAATGGCCTATCCTCTGGTGTGTTAATGTGTTGATGTTCTCTGTATCCATGGCCAGAATGATTTTGGGGTGCATGGTGATCGAAAAGGTTCTCTGTTATATTGATCAGAGGTGTAGAGAGGGTGAAGTCTGTGAATCCCAAAAATAGTCATTATCAGTCCCTCCAGGACTTTTGGTGATTTCTGCGGCCAAAAATGCTTGATTTTGCAGCAGCTTTTCAAAAATTCTGAGATGCATTTTGCAATGTTTTTTTTTCACGTTAAATACATATAAAGCAATTAAAAGGTCATATGTGCTCAGTTTTAGGACAATGTTAAGCAGAATACATAATACTAAAACAATTAGAAACATCTAAAGTGCTCAATTCAGTTTATTTTCCTGACAAACAGCTCTGTCACAATCCACTCACACATACCTCTCCATCAGGTTTGCTATGAACACGAGATGCATCTCTCTTTCTCTCTCTCTCAAAAAAACCCGAAATAGATTCAAAGCTGATCAATCATTTTCGATCTGAGGATCGATATTTGTTTCTAATAAATTGTCTTCAAAATACTTGAGAATTAATTTTTTTCTCAAAGGTTAGTAAGGGAGATAAATAACAGAAAACTTAAAAAATAGAGTTGTGGTTGATATGTACTATTCCATTTCTAAAAAATCCAGACATTTTGTGTTTCGTGATCCATATTTTTTTTTACAGAGAGTTTAAAACGGCAAAGCTGACAGGTTGCACTCAGCACTTTGAGTAGCGCTCTCCGTAGACAGACTGGGGAGAGCTGAGTGCCGACTACCCTACTAAATCCAAGGTTAGCGGAGTAAAAGTAAGTAGAATGCCACACGCCTTGATTCTTTCAGCGCTTACCACAGGCTTCCCTGTTACCACTTCAGTCATGTTGATCTACCGCTGCTGTGGGGAACTGTTCTGACATTCTCATATGCTTTGCTGATTCGAAGTGACTGTTGATTCTCAAATTTCTCTAGTTTCCAAAAACATTTGGAAATTGTTTCGCACGGTCGTTAGCTGTTATTTTGTTGGCAAATGAGATTGATTTCTGTTCCTTGTACTGCCTGTCAGCCATCAACAATCACCCATCATCTTCACACTTCAATACGCTGACAGGCAAGAGGGAATTTGTTTTGTTGACCTGTGGTTGGATTTGGCCGTTTTCCGCGGTAACAGTGCAGTAATTGGTCAAAATTACGAACCTGCTTTTGATTGGACCCTTTTATGCGCTTTCGCATAATATTCGCTGATTGGTTGATTTGCTTTGAATTATGCAATCGCAGAATTTGAATCCTGGAGGGACTGATTTATAAAGATAATTATCAAAACATGCTCACAACAGTATTCATACCTTGGCTTTTGTGGTGAATGTGAATGAATATAACTGTTTTGATAATGGTTTTCATACACATACCTTGTCCATAATGTAGAGACCTATGGGATATTCATTGATGAGGTAAGGAAGGAGGATGGTGTATGTGATCTGTAAAATATACCAATACAAATTGGCATACATATTTCAAACATTCAGCCTGCAGACAGAGACACAGTGAGCAGGTCAGTCATCTGTAGCCAATACAGCCAGCCTTCAACATATTCTTATAGCCTACATATTCATACCTCTTTGTTGATTGATATCCATTGAATTGTGTCCATTTTATGTTTTAGAAAGATTTTCACAAATATGAAAAGATAGATGGTATCATTATAAAACAATACCAATTTAGATCATACAAGGGACAAACCTTACCTTAAATTGAGATATTTACATTTTTCAGTTAAGTGCCTGAACCTGCAGTCCTTTCCAATTCAAATCCAAGTGTTTCAGTTCAAGTGTTTAAGTTCCTCCATAAACCTCACCTCCTATGGGGTTGTTGGAAGAACATTTTGGTTGGCATTTAGAACCTTAGAACCCTAAGGTTCTTCAAAGAACTTTGAGGATCTTAGAAGAACCCCTTAGAAGAACCCTGGTTGAACCCCTAATTTTTTGAGTGCACCTCCAGAACTTTAAAAAACTCCTTCCATCGTGTAATACAATAAACAGTTATCCGCTTGCATTTCTAGCTCACTCTCTCTAATCGCTGCCTCTCAGTACCCACTTACTTTCCATTGTATTGGGCCTGAGTAACAGTTTAGTGTGTATGATGCTGATGGGTGTTAGTGACTTACCAGTGGTGGTAGTGTGATGGTGTTTTTATCTCAAATTAGGGCCCTATTCAATCTGTTAAACTGAATGGTTACAAATTCTGCAATATAAATGTCAGAAATTGCCAACATGCAGTGTTTATTTTGAATGCAGTCTCTGCGAAAGCAGGTACGCAGCCTTTACATTTCAATCACGCTGTAAAGCTAGTCTTTCGCCATGAGGATTGAAGAGAGCCCTTAAACATTTGCTTGGTGTGCTCACCAAATCTTCCATGTTTAGTCATTTTCTCATATAATACCATACACTAAAAACAAATGGTTGTATATAGTGCCAAATAAGGGTTATTTCTCGTAAAGATAGCAGATCGATTTTCGGTGCTATAAAGAACCCTTCCGTATGGCTCTATAAAGAACCATTAAAAAGGGTTCAGCTATCGTTGCAATCCTTTTTGGTGCTATATAGAACCCTTTTTGAAGTTCCTTTAAAGAACCATGCTCATAACCATCTAAATGGTAACTTTATGGTGCTAAAAATAACTCTTTCCAATGGTTCTATAAAGAACCATTGAAATCATTTCTATACAGCACCAAAACGGGTCCCTGCTATTGTTTACAACTCTTTCTGTTCCTGTATAGTAATGATGCTACGTTTGATCCCGGAGCTCCGAGACATGCGTCAAAATCACTAAACAGTTTACTAGGAAGCAGTGTACCGATGCTTGTATCACTTTATCAGAAGCACGTGATCAATGACATCCGAAGCTCAATTTTGTCGAACAACCACCTGATTGGTTTGTAAGTGGTTTAGTAGAAAACAAAAAGGATAGCCTTTACACTAGTGGCATCTGACATCATCTATAATAATTTGTCTGGTCTAAATCAGCCTCAAGTTACAAACTTATTTTCGACACAATTGGGTGGAAATGCTGAACACTTCAGCAATATTTGTTTCCCCATCACTACTATAAAGAACCCCTGTTTAATGGTTATGTAGAGAACATTTAAAACCTTTTAAAGAACCATACAGGTTGTTTTATTTCTGGTCAGTAATATTACATTGTTGAAAGACCTTATGGGTTATGATTGTGTTGATTGACAAGTTGAACAAGGTGTGCTAGCTCTGGAATGGCTAAGTCTTTCACAAGACCCATTACTGGCCATAGTCATATTTAACATGTAATGGCGTAAGGCAACAAATTAGATCAACTGGAAAGACACTCACACTCACAGTTGCAAAAGAAAATGTGGGGCGCAAACCATGCTCTTAAATATTAGAATAAGCCGTCACATACATTTTCATTATCACTGAAAGAGGAAAAAAAACTTTTCTGAACTGCAAAGAACAATTGAAGGACTCCAACTTGTCTTTTTTGAGTCATTATGGTTCCACAAAGAACCATTGACTTTACCAAATAACCCCTTGAGGAACCCTCTTTTTAAGTGTACTGCTCATGTGTGTCTAAGGTACCTTGTCTACAGTGATAAGGTATTGAGTTCTTTCTGTAGTATGTAGTGATTTGTGTTGTTCGGTTGAGTCAAACTCCCTGTATGCCCATGGGCAGTGCAGTTTGTCTGAGAGTCAGTTACTGCAGCTACAGCTTACCCACATCATAGTAAACAGTGAAATGCACTGATCCAAGTAGCTAAAGTACAGTTGTAGTGTGAAGAGAATAATCCTGGGAGAATAGAGGTCCGCCTTCAGGGAACTGCTGCAGATCAATGTGATTTCTGTAAAGGGTGTAAACTGTGCTGTTTGACTCAATGCAGTGCAGTACAGTACCTCTCTCCCTCTCTTCTCTGTCTCGGTGTCTGTCTCTCTCCGAGCTCTCTCACTCTATCCACTCATCCTCCTCTCTCTCTCTATCGTTCTCTCTCTTCCTCCCTCTCCAAATCCTTCATGACCTGGCATTTGTACATTTGTATAGTATCTGCTTGATCCCCTCTGTCAAAAATGCTTGGACCTCATTTCAAAAAATATATTTTCAGTGGTATTGTTAACAAACACGCTATAAACTATCAAAATGAAGAAAGTCGCACACTCCATATATAAACGGCCAGTAATTGATTGGGTATTTACCAACGTTTCGGCATCACTGTGCCTTCCTCTGGGTAATGTCAAGAATATTTGAACCAGGTTATGTAGACAAACAGTGCAATTAGTGCAACCAATGACAATAGTGAGGGTTGTGTCATAATGATTAAGTTAATTAGAATGAATTAGTGAAACTGTTAAAAAAAAGTATACGGCATATTAAATATATTAGGCTATTGTTATCATATAGAAACATACTGGAATATTGTACATCATATTAGCATTAACATACATTATTGTTTAATTCAATTTCATTTAATTGTTTCCTATTTCATTTAATATTTCTTAGATGTAATATTTTGGTTCAACCTTGATGTATAATGAGCATCATCAACAGGGGGAACATATTAGGTCCACGCTAATAAGCTGTAGAAAGATAATATCAATTTGTAAGACTTGTTCATAAAATAAAGAATTGTTCTTGAGAAGGGCCTGAGATCAAAGTCCAGATTCAGACCACTAGGGGTCAATGTTTTTAGATAGGATATCCAGTAAGCCTCCCTTTGTAGTAGCAGGATCTCGAGGTTACTTCCTCTCCTCGGTAGAGCAACATGCTCAATGTCTGTGTATTTGAGGGAGGAGATTGCATGTGAGCTGCTACTGCATAGTCAATATTCGTACACCTGATATGCATCGTTTTAATTGTATTTTCGTTTGTCCTATGTAGGCTTTTCAACATGAACAGGTAATGAGATAACTTACTCCCTTGGTCTTGCATGATATGATACCACTAACAAGGATGTTTTTCGACCTGTATGTGGGTGTCTGAAGAAGGATGTTTTTATAGTCCTATTGCACTGTGTGCACGAGCCACATTTGTATTTCCCATTTGGTATAGGTGTCAAGAGTGTCTGAGTGGGCTCAGGGGGCATGTCAGATCTCAACAAGCTATCTCCAATATTGCGACCACGCTTATAGACCACAAGTCAGGGTTCCTGGAAGAGGTGTGCGATTTTTTTTGTCTGATTGCAGAATATGCCCGTGCTTTTTCTGGATTGCTATCATTTTCTCTGAACCCTTGGTGTACTTAGTGCAATAGACGGTTTCGTTGTTTTTCTTCTTTGGCTGAATTCTTTGTAATTCCTCTCTTGGTTTTAAGATATTTTCATCTTGCAGCATCAAGAGTTTTGTCCTTGTAGCCTTATCTGTCATTTCTTTAGCATTCCTGTCAAAATCTGTCTGGTGGCCAGATTCGTTTAACCCTGCATAACTGGCTGTATGGTAGAACGTTCTTGAGGGGACGAGGATGTATACTATCCGCACATAGCAGGGTATTGCAGTCTGTGGGCTTTGTGTATAAGTCTGTGTGTAATGCATCATTCTCTTTGATGATCCATAAGTCCAGGTAGATTATTTTTCTCTCATCAGTCTGCATGGTGAATTTGAGGTATTCAGAGCGCTCGTTTAGTAGAGTTTGGAATTCATTTAGTTCCTGCTGACTTCCTTCCCAGAGCACAAAGACATCATCTATGTATCTCCTCCATAGGAGGATTTTAGAAAGTAAGGAGGCGTGCCTCTGTTTCATAAAGGAGTGCTTCCTCAAATTGTCCCACGTACAGGTTTGCATAGTTGGGGGAAAGGGGAGCCCATAGCTACATCCCGAATTTGAAGGAAAAAGTCTAAATCAGACAAAGTAGTTATTGGATAATACCAGTTCAATAAGTTGTAAGATGCAATCATTGGATGGAGCAAGGGTCTCTCTGCTGAAGGAAGTGTTGCAGCGCCTGCAAGCCTCCAGTGTGTGGAGTGTTAGTGTACAAGCGCTCTACATCAAAAGTGGATGGCAGGGTGCCTTCTGGTATCCTTCCTAAGCCCTTTATAAATGAGATCATGTGAATGGTGTCTTTGACATAAAATGGGAGATTCTCAACCATCGGTTTAATGTGGTAATCCACAAATTTAGAAATGTTGGATGTGACAGAGCCGTTTGCTGCTGCAGTGGGTCTACCTGGAGGAGGAGACACATGTTTGTGTAATTTAGCGACTGCATACAAAGTTGGGATATTACGAAATTTCCTACATAGAAATTCAACTTCTTTTTTGGTGATTTGTCCTGATTCCAAACAGCTTTCCACTGTGGAAGAGATATTATGCTGGAATTCTAGGGTAGGTTCAAAATTTTGTTTGCGATAGAATTCACCCTTAGATAATTGTCGGCGACATTCATTCATGACTTTAAGTTGCTAACAAACACACCCCTATAAATTTGAAATAATAACAAGTTCAGCCCCTGGTTTGACCGTGATCTGGCAGGATTAATCCACCTCAATAATTCCATTTGGCGAAAGGCTCGGTGCACGCATACTCAGGCTGACAGGCACTCATTCAGGCAAATGGGAAATAAGTGCATTCAGGCTATCCGGAGGGGCAAAGTTAGTTACTTTAAGGAGCAGTTCTCTCTTTGTGGGTCTAACCCCAAGAAGGTCTGGAAAACGGAAAAAGGTTAAAGACCTGGAGAATAAACCCTCCTTCTCACAGCTGCCCATGTCACTTAAAGTTGATGATGTGGTTGTTACTGATAAGAAGCACATGGCTGAGCTCTTTAATCACCACTTCATTAAGTCAGAATGATTTAACTCAGCCATCACCCATTACCCGTCCAACACTTCCTCATCTCCCACCCCTTCTAATGCGACAATCCACGATGCTTCTCCCTCTTTATCCTTTGCCCCGCAAGAGTGTTTCTCTCTGCAGGCGGTCACTGAGTCCGGGGTGCTAAAGGAGCTCCTGAAACTTGACCCGAAAAAAACATCTGGGTCATCTTTCGTCTTTAAGGTTGCTGCCCCTATCATCTCCAAACTTTTTAACCTGTCTCTCCTTTCGGGGGAGGTTCCCATTGCTTGGAGGGCAAAGGGGAAGATCAAGCTGATCCTAACTGTTATAGGCCTATATTTTGCCCTGTTATATATATTTTGCCCTAACTGTTATAGGCCTATATTTCTATTTTGCCCTGTTTATCAAAAGTGTTGGAAAAAATTGTCAATAATCAACTAACTGGCTTTCTTGATGTCTATAGTATTCTCTGTGGTATGCAATCTGGTTTCCGATCAGGTTATGGATGTGTCACTGTAACCTTAAAGGTCCTCAATGATGTCACCATTGTCCTTGATTCTGAGAAATATTGTGCTGCTATTTTTATTGACTTGTCCAAAGCTTTTGATACGGTAGACCATTCCATTCTTGTGGGAGTATTGGTGTCTCTGAGGGGTCTATGGCCTTGCATGCTAACTACCTCTCTCAAAGCGTGCAGTGTATAAACTCAGAAAATCTGCTCCAGCCACTGCCTGTCACAAAGGGGGTACCCCAAGGCTCAATCCTAGGCCCCACACTCTTCTCAATTTACATCAACAACATAGCTCAGGCAGTAGGTAGCTCTCTCATCCATTTATATGCAGTTGATACTGTAATGAATTTCCTCCTCTTCTTCCGAAGAGGAGAGGCGAAACGGATCAGAGGACCAATACGTGGCGTGGTAAGTGTCCATGGTTCTTTTTAATACCTTAAGGTACACATGAACAACTGACTACAAAAAACAATAAATGTGAAAACTCAAAACAGTCCTATCTGGTGCAATCACAGAGATAGGAACAATCACCCACAAACACACAGTGAAAATAAGGCTACCTAAGTATGATTCTCAATCAGAGACAACTCATGACACCTGCCTCTGATTGAGAACCATACTAGGCCGAAACATAGAAATTCCCAAAACCTAGAAAAACAAACATAGATTGCCCACCCAACTCACGCCCTGACCATACTAACTAAATACAAAACACAGGAAATAAAGGTCAGAACGTGACAGATACAGTCTTATACTCAGCTGTCCCTTCCCCGGATTTTGTGTTAAATGCTCTACAACAAAGCTTTCTTAGTGTCCAACAGGCTTTCTCTACCCTTAACCTTGTTCTGTACACCTCCAAAACAAAGGTCATGTGATTTGGTAAGAGGAATTCCCTCTCCCTTCAGGTGAGATTACTACCTCTGAGGGTTTAGAGCTTGTGGAAGTGAACTTATACAAGTACTTGGGAGTATAGCTAGATGGTACACTGTCCTTCTCTCAGCACATATCAAAGATGCAGGCTAAGTTTAAATCTAGGCTTGGTTTCCCCTATCATAATCACTCCTCTTTCATCCCAGATGACCATTCTACCCATGCTAGATTACGGAGACATAATTAATAGACTGGCAGGTAAGGGTGCTCTCGATTGGCTAGATGTTCTTTACCATTCGGCCATCAAATTTGCCACCAATGCTCCTTATAGGACACATCACTGCACTCTATACACCTCTGTAAACTGGTCATCTCTGTATAACCATCGCATGACCCACTGGTTGATGCTTATTTATAAAACCCTCTTAGGCCTCACTCGTCTGAGATATCTTCTGCAGCCCTCATCCTCCTCATACAACACCCGTTCTGCCAGTCACATTCTGTTAAAGGTCCCCAAAGCACACACATTCCTAGGTCGCTCGTCTTTTCAGTGACTGGAACTTAACTGAGCTGCAAAAAACACTCAAACTGAACTATTTTTTCTCAATCTCTTCATTCAAAGACTCAATCATGGACACTCTTACTGACAGTTGTGGCTGCTTTGTGTGATGTATTGTTGTGTTTGTACCTTCTTGCCCTTTTGTGCTGTTGTCTGAGCCCAAAATTGTTTGTACCATGTTTTGTGCTGCTACCATGTGGTTCCCTCTGCCATGTTGTGTTGCAACCATGTTGTTGTCATGTTGTGTCGCTACCATGCTGTGCTGTCATGTGTTTGGTCTCTCTTCATGTAGTGTTGTGGTGTTGCTCTTGTCGTGATGTTTGTTTTGTCCTATATTTTATTTTTAATCCCAACACCCGTCCCCGCAGGAGGCCTTTTTCCTTTTGGTATGCCGTCATTGTAAATAAGATTTTTTTCTTAACTGATTAACCTAGTTAAATATAGGTTAAAAAAATATATATATATAATAATTACCTCTCTCTCTCTTTCCCTCTAACACACACATCTCCCAGCTCTACTCCTTGATCTCTGTCTACTGTCTACTAGAGCCAGTGAGCCTCTGGGTCAAACATTTCAAACGGTCCTGGCTGCTGCTGCCGCTACCTATCTGCTAGTGAGATGAGTCTGGCCTGCTTAGGGACAGCATGGTACAGTGATCCAGGGAAGCAGCTTTGACTGGCTTCTAATGGGAGTCTATTCTCTAAATAGTGCACTACTTTTGAACAGAGCCCAATGGATCCTGACAAAAATTGCACTAAATATGGAATAGGGTTTCATTTGTGACACAGCCTTTGACTATCTTCTAATGTGAGCCTCTGGAAGGGAAACGTACCCAGCTCTGAGGATCGAGCAACTTCCCCATCTTAAGTACAATGCCGGAGCACTCATTTCCCCAAGCATCATTCATTTAATTTCCCCCTATCTTGTCCTCCTTTCTCTTCCTTCCCTCCTTCTCCCAGGTGGTCTGCCTCGGGCACTCATGTACCTCTCTGCCTCCTTTATTCTCCTCCTCCTCCTCCTCTGCATGGAGCAGAGGGAAGACGGGGAGGCAGGGGGCAGATCTCCTCACCTGCAACTTCCTGACTCAGCAGCACAGAGACTCTCCATAGGGCCAGGAGTGTGTGTGTGTGTGTGTGTGTGTGTGTGTGTGTGTGTGTGTGTGTGTGTGTGTGTGTGTGTGTGTGTGTGTGTGTGTGTGTGTGTGTGTGTGTGTGTGTGTGTGTGTGTGTGTGTGTGTGTGTGTGTGTGTGTGTGTGTGTGTGTGTGTGTGTGTGTGTGTGTGTGTAGAGACTCCATAAGCATAGGAAGAGTCAGGGCACAAGAGAGGGGAATAGGGGCGGTTTAGAATAGCCATGTTGAAAGTCTTATTAATGCACCTGCACTCACTACCCCCTTTAGAAAAGAGCATTATAATTAATTATGCATAGCTCATAAGGTGTAATAAATGTGATTATAAAATGGGGGGTTCGAGCTGAGAAGGCAGATTGGCTGACAGACCATATACCACGGGTATGACAAAACATTTATTTTTACTGCTCTAATTATGTTCGGTAACCAGTTTATAATAGCAATAAGGCACATCGGGGGTTTGTGATATATTGGCCATATACCACACCTCCTCGGGCTTCTCAAGCTCCTCAAGCTTAATTATAATGTTTTCTACGGATAGGAAGAGTAAACACTCAACAATAAGAAACACTCAAACAATAAGAAATAGAAACCCTCGTTCGAGTTTGATTCACACACATTTAGAGAAATAAATAAAGTTATTGCATGAATATTTTAGTGAGTCCCCACTCTAACTAAACATACGCACCAAATTCTCCAGTGTTTCACTGAGAGTGTTAAATGAACACAATGAGAGTGTGGACCCGTATAGACACTGGAACAGTGTAAATGACACTGAGACTGTGGACCCGTACAGACACTGGAAGTGTTAAATTAACACACTGAGAGTGTGGACCCATATAAACACTGGAACAGTGTGAAATGAACACACTGAGAGTGTGGACCAGCATAGACACCAGAACAGTGTTACATTAAAACTGAGTGTGTAGACCTGTATATACACTGGAACAGTGTTCAATTAATACACTGAGAGTGTAGACTCGTATAGACATTGGAACACTGTTAAATTAACACTGAGAATGTGGACCCGTATAGATACTGGAAAGGGTTAAATTAACACACTGCATAGTGTAAAGTCTTGTTTCCCAGAGTGCTTTGATTTTCAAATGAATTGTAGAATTACCATCCATGACTCTAGTGACAGAGACATGGTTGTCAATAATAATGTTTAGGCTTAGGGGGAATAACATCTATACCGAATACTGAGGTATTTGCAAAAAGCCATGGGATGTTTTTTTAATACCGTCAAAACTATTTATTGGAAGTTTTTCAATACATTTGAATATTTGTAGCTAAGTTATTACCTGCAGTAAAATTGTGCAAAACCTTAGTAGATAAAGCAGATTGCATTCTTCATTTCACCTGTCACATTATTTTAAAAGATGAAGCTTACCCTACTTCTCCAGAACAGTTGAGCCAGTCACGTCTTTGTTTGTACAGTAAATAGCACAACAGGAGAAAACGGGAGCCAGTGAGTCCATAGAGTTCTATATCTATTGCTGAGTGTCTGTTGTGTGGCACACATGACGTGACGAATTTACACTTGTATGCAACTCACTACTAACTGTTTGCAATCAGATACACTACATGACCAAATGTATGTGGGCACCTGCTCGTGAAACATATTCTAAATCATGGCTATTAATATGGAGTTGGTCCCCTTTGTTGCTATAACAGCCTCCACTCTTCATGGAAGGCTTTCCACTAGATGTTGGAACATTGCTGCAAATACTTGTTTTAACCTTTATTTAACTAGGCAAGTCAGTTAAGAACAAATTCTTATTTTCAATGATGGCCTAGGAACAGTGGGTTAACTGCCTGTTCAGGGGCAGAATGACAGATTTGTACCTTGTCAGCTCGGGGATCTCGAACTTGCAACCTTTCGGTTACTAGTCCAACGCTCTAACCACTAGGCTACCCTGCCGCCCCAACTTGCTTCTATTCAGTCACAACAGCATTAGTGAGGTCGGGCACTGATTTTGGCCGATTAGGCCTGGCTCGCATACGGCATTCCAATTCATCCCAAAGGTGTTCCATGGGGTTGAGGTCAGGGCTCTGTGTACGCCAGTCAAGTTCTTCCACACCGAACTCGACAAACCATTTATGGTCTGGAACTGAATGTACCATAAGTCAATACTTTTTAGAAGCACCTTTGGCAGTGATTACAGTTGTGTGTCTTTCTAGGCAAGTCTCTAAGAGCTTTACATACCTGGATTGTGCGTTTAACAATTATTCTCAAAAAAAAAATTCAAGCTCTGTCAAATTGGTAGTTGGTCATTGCTTGACATTTTTAAGTCTTGACATAGATTTTCATGTAGATTTAATTCAAAACTGTAACTCAGCCACTCAGGGACATTCACTGTGTTTTAGGTTATTGTCCTGCTGAACAGTAACTTTATCACCCAGTTTTTGGTTGAAAGCCCTCAGAACCAGGTTTCTCTCTAGGATTATGCCTGTGCTTAGCTTAATTACGTTTTTTTAAATCCTGAAAATGTTCCCAGTCCTTCACTATTACAAGCATACTCATAACATAATGCCACATATTTTTTAAGTATTCATTTATTGCATTGTTGCATGTTTTATTCTGTACAAGCGTCCTTCTTTTCAATCTGTCAGTTATGTTAGTTTTGTACAGTAACTACAATATATATAATATAATAATAATATATGCCATTTAGCAGACGCTTTTATCCAAAGCGACTTACAGTCATGTGTGCATACATTCTACGTATGGGTGGTCCCGGGGATCGAACGCACTACCCTGGCGTTACAAGCGCCATGCTCTACGAACTGAGCTACAGAAGGACCAACGTTGTTGATCCATCCTGTTTCCTCCTATCACAGCCATTGAACTCTGTAGCTGTTTTAAAATCACCACAGGCCTCATCAAATCAAATCAAATGTTATTGGTTATGTACTGTACATGTATTTAGCAGATGTTATTGTGGGTGTAGCAAAATGCTTGTGTTACTAGCTCCAACAGTGCAGTACTATTTAACAATTCACAACAATACACACATCTAAAAGTAAAAGAATGGAATTACGAAGTCCTGGGGCATGGTCCTAGGGCTCAGGTCCTCCGAGAGAGAGGGAAAGAAAGAGAGAAGGAGAGAATTAGAGAACGCACACTTAGATTCACACAGGACACCGAATAGGACAGGAGAAGTACTCCAGGTATAACAAACTGACCCTAGCCCCCCGACACAAACTACTGCAGCATAAATACTGGAGGCTGAGACAGGACACAGTACAAGTCAAACGTTTGGACACACCTACTCATTTAAAAAACTCTAGAATAGAAAACAATGTACACAGTACTAGTCAAAAGTTTGGACACACCTACTCATTCCAGGGTTTTTCTTTATTTTTACTATTTTCTACATCGGTGAATAATAGTGAAGACACCAAAAAAGTGTTAAACAAACCACAATATATTTTAGATTTGATATTCAACTTTGATGCCACCCTTTGATGACAGCTTTGCCCACACTTGGAATTCTCTCAACCAGCTTCACCTGGAATGCATTTCAATTAACAGGTTTGCCTTGTTAAAAGTTCATTTGTAGAATTTATTTAATTGTTAATGTGACAAGGTAGGGGTGGTATACAGATGAAATCCCTATTTGGTAAAAGACCAAGTCCATAATGGCAAGAACAGCTCAAATAAGCAAAGAGAAATGACTCCATTATTACTTTAAGACATGAAGGTCAGTCAATCTGGAACATTTCAATAATTTTGAAAGTTCCTTCAAGTGCAGTCGCGGAAACCTTCAAGCACTATGATTAAACTGGCTCTCATGAGGACTGCCACAGGAAAGGAAGACACAGAGTTTCCTCTGCTGCAGAGTAAAAGTTCATTAGCGTTACCAGTCTTAGAAATTGCAGCCCAAATTCTTCACAGGGTTCAATAAACAGATACATCTCAAAATCAGCTGTTCAGAGGAGACTGTGTCAATCATATTGAACCTTTATTTAATTAGGCAAGTCAGATAATAACAAATTATTATTTACAATGATGGCCAAACCCTGACGATGCTGGGCCAATCGTTTTCTGCCCTATGGGACTGCCAATCACGGCCGGATGTGATTCATTGTCAAATTGTTGCAATGAATTGCTGCAAAGAAACCACTACTAAATGACACCAATAGGAATAAGATAATTACTTGGGCCAAGAAACACGAGCAATGGACATTAGACCGGTGGAAATCTGTCCTTTGGTCTGATGAGTCCACATTTTAGATTTTTGGTTCCAACCACAGTGTCTTTGTGAGATACAGAGTAGGTGAACGGATGATCTCTGCATGTGTGGTTCCCACCATGAAGCATGGAGGAGGTGTGATGGTGTGGGGGTGCTTTGCTGGTGACACTGTCTGTGATTTATTTAGAATTCAAGGCACACTTAACCAGATTGGCTACCACAGCATTCTGTAGTGTTACACCATTCCATCTGGTTTGAACTATCATTTGTTTTCAACAGAACAATGACCCAATACACCTCCAAGCTGTGTATGGGCTATTTGACAAAGAAGGAGTGGGATGGAGTGTTGCATCAGATGACCTGCCCTCCACAATCATCCAACCTCAACCCAATTGAGTTGGACCTCAGAGTGAAGGAAAAGCAGCTAACAAAAACAGGTCACTTTTCTGCGCGCTCTCCTCCGGTGATGTCTTTTTTCCGAAGTTGATTAAACAATGACTGTGTTTCTGTTCGTCCTCAGGATTGCTGTGCACCTTTATAACATGTTAAAGCTTGATTATGAAGTTAGTTTGACAAGTTTAATCGACATATAATATGTAAGTTCGACGTTTTGGTGCGCATCCACTTGACTTTTGGCTACATCTCAACCGAAATGTATCGTGTTTGAGAACCGAAAGACACAGACTGCAAAACTAAACGCTGTTTTTGGTAAGTATAATTCCTTCCAGGTCTTCTGATGGAAGACCAGCAAAGGTAAGGGAATATTTATGTGGTAAATTTGGGTTTATGTGGACTCCAAGATAGAGGAGCCATAATGCTACTTTTTGAGCGCTGACTCATAGTATAGCCTAGTGAACGAAACATGTAACGTTAAAAATAAATGTAACACAGCGATTGCATTTAGAAGAAGTGTATCTTTCTATCTATATGTAGAACATGTATATTTAGTCAAAGTTTATGATGTGTATTCCTTGTTAGCTGACGTTATCTGCCGGAGCTATCGTCATTTCTCCGGACATTTGAGTAGCATTTTTTGAACGATGCGTCATTGTAAACAGAGATTTATGGATATATATAGAATATTATTGAAAAAAACATAAATGTACTGTGTAACATGTTATATTACTGTCATCTGATGAAGATTTCAAAAAGTTAGTGAAATTATTTTTCTTTTAATCCTGCGTTTGTTGATTGCATATTTTTTCCAACTTGGCTATGCAAATTAGCTATGTCTGCGGTGGTTGTTTGACGTAAATATGTGCTATGTTTTCGCCGTAAAACATTTTAGAAATCTGACTTGCTGGGTAGATAAACAATTTGTTTATCTTTCATTTGAGCTATTGGACTTGTTAATGTGTGGAGGTTAAATATTTTTAGGAATATTTTTGCGTTCCATGCGCCACCTTCCAGCTGAACGTGGGGGGGAAAGTTCCCAATTGGGACTCAAGATCTTCAACAGGTTAAGTCGACCCTCTAGTTTTTCGAACATTCTGTTAAAAATCGTGCAACATTTCAGCGCCCTGCTACTCATGCCAGGAATATAGTATATGCATATGATTAGTATGTGTGGATAGAAAACACTCAGACGTTTATAAAACTGGTTAAATCACGGCTGTGACTTTAACAGAGCGTGAGTTTCATCGAATAGCGCAGGAAAACCTGATCACTGAAAATGGAAATAAATATCCTTGCGCTTACTTCCAGGAATTGTTCAAAGTGAACCGAATTACATGAGACCGAGGTTTCAGCGCCTACAGCTACCACACGTTGTCTAGAGTCTTGTCATTTGATTCGCAATTGATTCTTGGTCTAACCGGTTCAAGGGAACTCCTTCCCTCCGGTCTCCGACCGGATGTTTTGGTCGAGCTCTCTCCGGCCATGTTTTTTTCCAGACGACACTATAGAAGTTACATCGCCTCCTGATGAATTTTATCGCTTATTAACGTGTACTAATACCTACAGTTGCATTACAAAAGTATTTCGAAGTGTTTTGTGAAAGTTTATCGTCGACTTTTTGAATTTTAAAAAATGACGTTACGTTATGAAACGCTATTTTTTTTCCATTTATCATACAGTCTACATAGAACGATATGTAGGCTATATATGGACCGATTTAATCGAAAAAAAGACCCAATAGTGATTATGGGACATCTAGGAGTGCCAACAAAGAAGATGGTCAAAGGTAATGAATGTTTTATATTTTACTGTGCGGTTTGTGTAGCGCCGAATATGCTAATTATTTTGTTTACGTCCCCTGCGGGTCTTTTGTGGTGTTACATGCTATCAGATAATAGCTTCTCATGCTTTCGCCGAAAAGCATTTTAGAAATCTGACTTGTTGCCTGGATTCGCAACGAGTGTAGCTTTAATTCAATACCCTGCATGTGTATTTTAATGAACGTTTGAGTTTTAACCTGTTAAGACTCTAGGGGCAGTATTTCATTTTTGGATAAAAAGACATGCCCGTTTTAAGCGCAATATTTTGTCACGAAAAGATGCTCGACTATGCTTGGAAAGAAGACACTCTGACGTTTCCAGAACTGTAAAGATCTTCACTGTGAGTGCCATAGAACAGAATCTACAGGCAAAACCAAGATGTTTGAGTGACCAGGAAATCAACAGGATTTCTGGAGGCACGTTTTCCATGATCTCCTTATATGGCTGTGAATGCGACAAGAATGAACGGACACTTCCTATCGTTTCCCCCAGGTGTCTGCAGCATTGTGACGTATTTGTAGGCATATCATTGGTAGATTGACCATAAGAGCCTACAATTACCAAGTGTCCCGCACGGTGTCTGCGTGGAAATTGGTGCGCAAAAGTCAGGTACCAGTATTTTTCCATCCGAATCAGAGAAGAATGCACGCTTCCAGGGAAGGGATTTCAATGAAGAGATATATGACAAAACACCTTGAGGATTGATTCAAACAACGTTTTCCATGTTTCAGTCGATATTATGGAGTTAATTCGGAAAAAAGTTTGACGTTTAGGTGACTGAATTTTCGGTTAGTTTCGGTAGCCAAATGCATAGTAACAAAACGGAACGTTGTGTCCTACACAAGCATCTTTCAGGAAAAACTGGACATCTGCTATGTAACTGAGAGTCTCCTCATTGAAACATCTGAAGTTCTTCAAAGGTAAATTATTTTATTTGATCCCTTTGCTGGTTTTTGTGAATGTTGCGTGCTAAATGCTAACGCTAAATGCTAAGCTAGCTATCACCACTCTTACACAAATTATTGATTTTCTCTGGTTCTAAAGAATATTTTGAAAATCTGAGACGACAGGATTGTTAAGAAAAGGATAAGCTTGAGGATAGGCATATTTATTTCATTTAATTTGCAATTTTCAGAAATCGCCAATTTTGCGTTATGGTAATGAGCTTGAGGTTGTAGTCACGATCCCGGATCCGGGATGGGGCGGACTACGCGGTTAACTAATACTATTAGCATTTAGCATAGCGCATTTGCATTTCCAGAGCTCTAGATGGGACGCCTGCATGCCAGATAGGAGCAAGTGTTTAATGTGTGGAGGTTAAATATTTGTAGGAATATTTTTTCGCATTGTGCGTTATGGTAATGAGTTTGAGCCGTAGTCACGATCCCGGATCCGGGATGGGGAGCTCTAAGAGGTTTAACCACCTGAGCCACAGACTGTTCACCCCGCTATCATCCAGAAGGCAAAGTCAGTACAGGTATATCAAAGCTGAGACCGAGAGACTGAAAAACAGGTTCTATTTCAAGGCCATCAGACTGTTAAATAGCCATCACTAGCCACTAGGCTATCAATAGGCTACTACCCGGCTACTCAACCATTCACCTTAACAAGTCCAATAGCTCAAATGAAAGATAAACATCTTGTTGATCTACCCAGCAAGTCAGATTTCTAAAATGTTCATCACCGATACATTTTTGGGGCTGACTCTCAGGCTTCCATCCGTTACGCCGTGCTGCCTCCTCATACCTGCGCCTCTCAGCTATCCCCGCATCCAGTTCTTCCTTGGGGCGGCGATATTCTCCAGGCTGAGCCCACGGTCCTTTACCGTCCAGTTCGTCCTCCCATGTCCATTTCTCCAGGTGGTGCAGCCTCTCCCACTGCAGCTGCTGCTGTTCCTGCTGCTGCTGCCTCTGTTGCCTCTCCTGTGGCTCCTGTCTGTTGACACGCCTCTTGGTCCGTTGGGGGTGGGTGATTCTGTAACGGTTTTCTAGGTGTGGTGAAGGAGAGTCGGACCAAAACGCAGCGTGTAGATTACGATTCATGTTTAATGGAGAAAAAAAACACACTAAACACAAACACTACAAAACAATAAACATAACGAAAACCGAAACAGCCTATACTCGTGTAAACTAACACAGAACAAGGACATCAGGATCACTAGGGACAATCACCCACCACAAACTCAAAGAATATGGCTTCCTAAATATGGTTCCCAATCAGAGACAACGATAAACACCTGCCTCTGATTGAGAACCACTCCAGACAGCCATAGACTTTGCTAGATAACCCACTAAGCTACAATCCCAATACCACCACCAAAACCCCAAGACAAACACACCACAATACAAAAACCCCATGCCACACCCTGGCCTGACCTAATACATGAAGATAAATCCAAAATACTTCGACCAGGGCGTGACAGCTACTTTGACATTTTTTTTTTTACGTTTATTTAACCAGGCAAGTCAGTTAAGAACACATTCTTATTTTCAATGACGGCCTGGGAACAGTGCGTTAACTGCCTGTTCAGGGGCAGAACGACAGAACACATTGTCAGCTCGGGGGTTTGAACTCGCAACCTTCCAGTTACTAGTCCAACGCTCTAACCACTAGGCTACGCTGCCACCCCACATTGTGTGGTATTGTGTTGGCCAGTGACAAAAAGAAAATCACAATTTGAATTCAGGCTGAAACAAAACCAAATGTGGAAAAAGTAAAAGGATGTGAATACTTTCTGAAGGCACTATAAATAGCTTTAAGCTATTTCTGTAAGATATTTGTCTAATACACATGTAGGATCATAATTTGAGCAAGGTTGTTACAGCAGGAAAATAATCCTGCAGCAACAGGTCATTTTAGTTATTTTGTCATTATAACTAATGGACATTATAATAAGGGTTGATACATTTTTCATAAGAGAAAATCCCATCTGAAATAAATACATTACAATTTTTACATTTCCTGATCAAGATCCTTCATATGGTGGATTTACGACAACCTGAGGTCAATGCCAATGTTATGAAGAGAGAGTGCTGTTTAGCATTTTTTTGCAGGAAGGAAAGAGGAGAGAGAGCGGCCTGTTTATCCTGGTGTTGGGGGGAAAAGGGTGAGAGGGAGTACTCTTGGTCAGAAGAGGAGAGGGACCGGATGCAGGCCTGATGAAAGGCTATGCTAGATGTAAGCAACAGAAGATTCATAAGGGGCCTGCCTGCCAGGCCTGCCTGCCTCTCAAATGCACTTTATTATACAAGACAACAAAATGGTGAGAGAAGAGGGACCGGATACAGGGGTCATGCAGGCCTGATGAAAGGCTATTGTAGATGCAAGCAACAGCGGCTCCATAAGGGGCCTGCCTAGTGGCCGGCCTGCTTCTCAAAATCGCTCTTTTATACAAGACGACTAAATGTTAAGGGATGAGGACCGGATACTGGGAATTTTAGGTTCTAGTGGAAACATCAAAGTGAATCAAATCACAATTGTTTTCAAGTGCATTTAACAAAAACCTCAATACGCTTTACAGAAAGGAAGGTAGTCAAAAGAAACAGACAATACACTGGTCTTTGATGTTCTAAAAGGGAAGCCTCATGCCCACTCAATGCAGACTAGATGGAGAGGAAAAGAGGATGAGAGGATGAGAGGAGAGAAAAAGAGTGGTACTTTGTATTAGTGTTGTCTCGATACCAGTATAGCGATGCTACGATACCAGACTTTTCTTGGCAAGAAAGAAAACACTAAACAGATTAAACTCTATGGTCCCTAATTTTGTAAAATTGTATGTTAAAGCTTACAAAATAAACATGTGACTCTGGGTGAAAACATAAGGCAGTCTTTCCCAGTGGTGGAACAAACATATAAATGCAACATGTAAGGTGTTTGTCCCATGTTTCATGAGCTGAAATAAAATATTCCAGAAATGTTCCATGCTGACAGAAAGCCTGACAGGTGTGGCATATCAAGACGCTGATTAAACAGCATGATTATTACACAAGTGCACCTTGTGCTGGGGACAATAAAAGGTCACTCTAAAATGTCCAGTTTTGTCACACAACACAATGCCACAAATGTTTCAAGATTTTAGAGAACATGCAATTGGCATGCCGACTGCAGGAATGCCCAGCAGAGCTGTTGCCTGGCAATACAAATTTCATTTATCTACCATAAGCTGCCTCCAAAGTTGTTTTAGACAATTTGGCAGTACGTCCAACCGGAGTTACAACTGCAGACAACGTGTAA
Source organism: Oncorhynchus gorbuscha (assembly GCF_021184085.1). NCBI lineage: Eukaryota > Metazoa > Chordata > Actinopteri > Salmoniformes > Salmonidae > Oncorhynchus > Oncorhynchus gorbuscha. The sequence continues at coordinate 95,911,141 of NC_060178.1, forward strand.
CGATGCCAGCCCAGGACCTCCACATCCAGCTTCTTCACCTGCGGGATCGTCTGAGACCAGCCACCCGGACAGCTGATGAAACTACAAATAATTTCTTCACAAACTGTCAGAAACCATTTTAGGGAAGCTCATCTGCATGCTTGTCGTCCTCAACAGGGTCTTGACATGACTGCAGTTTGGCGTCGAATTACGACGTAACCTTCAAATTACCAGTGGCACACTGGAGAAGTGTGAGCTTCACAAATGAATCCCGGTTTCAACTGTACTGGGCAGATGACAGACAGTGTGTATGGTGATGTGTGGGTAAGCTATTTGCTGATGTTAATGTTGTGAACAGAGTGCCCCAAGGTGGTGGTGGTGTTATGGTATGGGCAGGCATAAGCTACGGATAATGAACATAATTGCATTTTATCGATGGCATTTTGAATGCAAAAAGAAACTGTGACGAGATCCTGAGGCCCATTGTCGTGCCATTCATCAGCCCCCATCACCTCATGTTTTAACATGATAATGCACAACCCCATGTTGTATGGATCTGTACACAATTCCTCAAAGCTGAAAATGCTCCAGTTCTACCATTCTACCAGACACAGCAGTACTTGAGACGGTGTATTTAATGAAGTAAAAAGTGAAGTTCTTCAGGAAAACATGTAACTCCACAACCTCTAAAGGAATTCCACAAGAACAAAGGTAATCCTCCAAGACAAAAAGGTAAATTCACAAGGTGGAAGGTATAGCATAAAAAGCCTCAAAAGATACTCAAAAATAAATAAACAATAGCTACATAGCTGTCTTTGCTGTCTTCGTATCTTCGTTCCAAGATAATTGTGTTGTTTAGGTTTAGAGTGTGTAGTCTTAGAGCGATTATCTTAATTTACCGAGGTTAGCTAGCCAGCTATTTGTCATCCTTAACGTAGGAGACTCTGCTAGCTAGCCAACAGCTAGCCAACGCTAGCCAACGTCTACTGAATAGAACTCAACAACCCGGTCGCATTCACAGGTAGTATCACATTTTCATTTCATTTCATTAGAGTACAACGGTTTGATTTGTTTGATCGTAGCTAGCTACATAGCTAGCTACATAGCCGTCTTTGTATCAAAGATAATTGTGTAGTCTAGAGCGATTTTCTAGGTTAGCTAGCCAGCTATTGTCGTTCTTTTAACGCAACGTAACGTAAACAACACTACTAGCTAGCCAGCTAGCCCCCGAATAGCAGCACTGCAGAAACTATTACACTCAACGGAACGACTTGATTAGTGTAGTGTCAACAACGCACCCACTGCCAGCTAGCCTACTTCAGCAGTACTGTATCATTTTAATCATTTTAGTCAATAAGATTCTTGCTTCGTAGCTTAACTTTCTGAACATTCGAGACGTGTAGTCCACTTGTCATTCCAATCTCCTTTGCATTAGCGTAGCCTCTTCTGTAGCCTGTCAACTATGTGTCTGTTTATCCCTGTTCTCTCCTCTCTGCACAGACCATACAAACGCTCCACACCGCGTGGCCGCGGCCACCCTAATCTGGTGGTCCCAGCGCGCACGACCCACGTGGAGTTCCAGGTCTCCGGTAGCCTCTGGAACTGCCGATCTGCGGTCAACAAGGCAGAGTTCATCTCAGCCTATGCCTCCCTCCAGTCCCTCGACTTCTTGGCACTAACGGAAACATGGATCACCACAGACAACACTGCTACTCCTACTGCTCTCTCTTCGTCCGCCCACGTGTTCTCGCACACCCCGAGAGCTTCTGGTCAGCGGGGTGGTGGCACCGGGATCCTCATCTCTCCCAAGTGGTCATTCTCTCTTTCTCCCCTTACCCATCTGTCTATCGCCTCCTTTGAATTCCATGCTGTCACAGTTACCAGCCCTTTCATACCTTAAGGGAAGATTTCGGCAGTACCTGTATGGTTAGTGAGAAAGTCCATATTGCAAATGTACGGTCCCTTACTAGACGTCCGAAATCGTTTGTAAAATTCGCGGACGGCGTCGGGCCGAGCGGCAGGGCCGGACCTACCAGGAAGTCATCAAATGAACTTTGTCGGACATTCGGTTTCCGTTTTACAAAAATAATAAGATTTAGGTCATTTTTCCGATGTCCCAGAAATTCCCACAAGAGGGCATAAGCAATCATATTGCTATTGGACAAAACATCACGATTCACGACGGGGCCTTATCTCGAAAACTGAAAATATTTAGAAGCCGAAACTCGGTGAGCGTAGGGGCGGCATAATGGGCAGTTGGCCCCGAACAAGATGGCGTCTAGGCCTCAAAGGTTTTTGAGTTATGGCCATTTATCTGGGATTAAAGGTCCAAAATGAAAATAGAGAAATTATTTTTCCACTTCACGTCAAAGTCAAGGAGCCTCCGGTGTCAATAAAAAAAGAACCAGCCATTTATCTATCGTCGTTTAAGAGAAATCGTACAACGACACCTTGGTGATGTTCACGGATAGGTGTTTTTTTTTCAACGGTTACAGATCCAGTTGCAGGGTGTTCTTACGAATCTTTTTAAAGTGTGCTGCGGAGCTCTGCGAGATTTCTGTGATTTTCTATGATTTTCTGAAATAACACACACTCACTAAACCCTCCGTAAATAACTCAGTTCTTAACGTAAAGACTTAAAACTCAGGATTCTGTAAAGGCATACCCCAATCATGATATGAGTTTATTTATAGCTTCCTGTGCCAACCGGAAGTGCCTTTAATGGTGTCACAGTGGCAGTTTCCATGGGTTAAAAAGGTCAGATCTTTTCAAAACTTCATATGTGTGACTAGGTAACCATCATGAACTGTAAATCAGTCATTTCTCCCAACAGATGTCAAAGAAAATCTCTCACACGCACACACAGCAAGGATGGAGTGAAAAGTGCGGTTCTCAAAGACACAGAGAGCAGGCAATGGCATAAACATAATAATCTCTAGGCAGTGCCGAG